>NC_133651.1:249547482-249847482 GCF_009905375.1 Apium graveolens | reverse complement strand
ATTTGTTGTTGTTCTATTTCTGACACCTGCTTCAGGATCTCCAATTATTAAGTCAGGTGTGTGTGATTTAGTCCACTTCCTTGCAGATAGAAGTTGATCTCTAGAACTGGATCCTCCCCCATGATCCATGTTGTCTCCATCAGCATTTTCTAATGCTCCCCCTGAAGTTATGCTCTCTGAGATTCCAGAATTTGAGTTGATCCTTCAGGAATTGAAGAATTAGAGTTTCCAAACTTGTCAGAATTTGGCCATCAGAACTTGATGAATCAGAACTTGAAGAGCCAGTGACTGGTTCTGATGCTTCTTGAGAGTCTTGAGATATGATATGATCATCAGCTTGCTCCCCCTGAATAGGTGCATTTTCCTTTGGAGTAGTTACCATAGTTTTAATGACATCAGAATTTAACCCATCAGAACTTACAGGATCATGATTTAGGTCATCAGAATATACAAAATCAGAATTTACATCTTCATTTTCAAATCTCAGTTGATCATGATCATTGAAATCTTCAAGTCCAGTAATCTTTTTATTATCAAAAGATACATTAATAGATTCTATGACAACCCTTGTTCTTAAATTATAGACTCTGAAGGCTTTTGTGGAAAGTGGATATCCAACAAAAATTCCTTCATCAGTATTTAGATCAAATTTTGATAGCTGTTCAGGATGAGTCTTAAGAACAAAACACTTGCATCCAAATACATGAAAGTATTTCAGATTTGGCTTCTTTTTCTTCAGCATCTCATATGGTGTTTTTCCATGCTTGTTTATGAGTGTAGCATTCTGTGTAAAACAAGCAGTCTGCACAGCTTCAGCCCAAAAGTAGGTTGGTAGCTTTGCTTCATCAAGCATAGTTCGTGCAGCTTCAATACGAGTCCTGTTCTTTCTTTCTACAACTTCATTCTGCTGTGGAGTTCCAGGTGCAGAAAATTCCTGCTTTATTCCTTGCTCTTTGCAGAACTCTTTCATGATTGAATTCTTGAACTCAGTGCCATTATCACTTCTTATTATTTTAACAGAATATTTGACCAACTTATCCAGTTGTCTGACATGATCAGTTAAAATAGATGCAGTTTCATTCTTCTTGTGCAAGAAATACACCCAAGTGTATCTTGTGAACTCATCCACTATAACCATAACATATTTCTTCTTTGTAATAGACATGACATTGACTGGACCAAATAGATCAACATGCAGTAAGTGATAAGGCTCAAGAATTGAGGATTCAGTTTTGCTCTTGAATGAAGATTTTCTTTATTTTGCCTTTTGACATGAGTCACAAAGACCATCAGGAGCAAATATTGATTTTGGCAGTCCTCTCACAAGATCTTTCTTTACTAGCTCATTTATGTTGTTGAAATTTAAATGAGAAAGTCTCCTGTGCCACTTCCAGCTTTGTTCAATTGATGCTCTGCTTAACAGACACAGAACCATCAGAATTTGTTGAAAGTCTGGCTTCATATATGTTACCATGTCTCTAACCTTTTAGAACCACTTTGCCTGTAGAATTACTTACAACTTCACAGTATTCTTCAAAGAAATCTACATGATAACCTTTGTCACAGATTTGACTCACACTTAGCAGATTGTGTTTAAGTCCTGAGACAAGAGCTACTGTTTTAATTATGACATTCCCAAGATTGATATTGCCATATCCCAGAGTCTTTACCATGTTGCCATCTCCATAAGAAACTCTTGGGCCAGCTTTCTCCATAAAGTCTGATAGCAGGGCTTTATTTCCAGTCATATGTCCTGAACATCCACTGTCTAGAACTAGGATGTTTTTCATATTACCCTGCAATCACAAGGACCACAATTGGTTAGTTTTAAGGACCCAGACTTGCTTGGATCCTTTGGCCTTGTTAAGTTTGTTAGCATTTGTAGCGGATTTATTTTCAGAGTTTATGCAAACATGCTTTTTATCAGACTTTATATCAGACTTTGCATCAGAATTTACACTAGAAGGAATTACACTAACTTTCTTTAAAGAAGGTTTTATTTCATAATAATCATAGTACAAACTATGATATTACTTACAAGTATAAATAGAATGCCATAAACTACCACAATGAAAACAAGGATTTTGTGGTTTAAACCTAACAGACTGACTCTTAACTCCTGATCTAGGAGGTAAATAGTTTATATCTTTATTTTTCCTGCAAAAAGAAGCAAGATGGCTAGAGTTTCCATAATTATAACATTTCTTTCTAGGAGCATTAGGAACAGGCATATAATTATTACTTTTATTCACACCTTCATTTCCATTCCTATCTTTCCTAGCTTCTTTTACCTTGTTCACATTTTTAATCTCTTTCAGCTTATACTTAAGCTGCTTCTTTGTCATTAAGCCAATATTTACCAAAGCTGGTTTATCTTGTTTTAATTTGTCAGAAGTTGACTTTTCTTTGACTTATGTTTTAGAGTCTTTCATCTCTTCAGAATTAGACACAACAGTTTTTGCAAAAAAAATAACAGGATTTACCTTTGGCTTAATTGGAAAAGTCCCTTTCTCACTTTTACCATCTTTATAACCTAACCCCTCTTTCCAGTTTTCACTACTTAGAATATTCTGAGTTGTTTTTCCTGAGTTAGTCCAAGTCCTGGTGATTTCTCTTTCTTTTTCTGATTCAATTTTTAGGTAATCATTCTGTTTAAGCATTTCATTCTTAACATACACAACATTCTCTCTCTCTCTCTCTCTCTCTCTCTCTCTCTCTCTATCTGAATAGTGTTCATCTTGACTAACTCTTCTTCTAGATAGCTATTTCTGTTTTTGTACTTTAGATTTCAGATTTTAATCTTTCATTCTCTAAAGTCTAATCTCTATAACTAATATAAATATTTTTCAGAAATAATCTTAACTCTGTAATATCTTCTGTATCAAAAGCAAGAGTTGATAGAGGTACCTCTAGTTTAGTAGCATTAGAACTGCTATCAGCATTTGCCATTAAGGCATAGTTCACCTCTTCTTCAGATTCTGAAGTGTCTGCCCACTTTTTCTTCTTTGTGATAAGTGTCTGGCCTTTATCACCTTTTCCTTTCTTGCAATCAGGAGAGATGTGGTCTCTTTCACCACAATTGTAGCATTTGACATTTGAGTTGTCTCCTCTGTCATACTTTCCTCCTTTGCCTTCAGACTTTCTGAACCCTTTCTTGTCAGAACTTCCACCTTTCCTGGAAAAATTCTTACATTTTCTGAATTTCTTGTAGGCTATCTTTGTGATACCCTTCACCATAAGAGCACACAGTTGCATCATCTCTGCATCAACATCCACTTCAGATAAATTTTCAGGTTCTGAATCATCATCATCAGAATATGATAACTCTGAATCAGACTGTATGATGAGAGCCTTTTCTTTTGCCTTCCTAGAGACAATTGGCTTTTCTTCAGCCTTTAAAGCAACTGTCTTAGACTTCCCTCAATGCCTCTTCTTTCTTTGCTCCATCTCAAGTTCATGAGTCTTGAGTATCTCATAGATTTCATCAAGAGACATATCAGCAAGTTCATAGTTGTCTCTTATTGTAGTAGCTTTCAAATCCCACTTTTCAGGAAGAGCTAGTAGGAATTTTAGATTTGAATCTTCTGTGTCATATTCCTTATCCACTAGTGACATATCATTCAACAGCTTTGTGAATCTTTCATATGTATCATTTAGTGACTCATCAGATTTTGAGTCAAAGTGCTCATACTCCTGTGTGAGTATTGTCTTCCTGTTCTTTTTGATGGCATTGGTTCCTTGACATCTTACTTCCAATGCATCCCAGATTTCTTTTGCAGTCTTACATTCAATCACCCTATTTGACATGACATTGTCAAGTGCACTATGAAGCAAGTGTCTTACTTTTGCATCATTGCTTAGTGAAGAGATGTCTTCAGTGGTGGATTCTCTCTTTTTTTGGGAATCATCATCCGAGGCTCATTCCCAACTGCAACAGAAAGCTTTGTGGGCTTGTGTGGACCATCATGAATTCTGTCTAAATATTATGGATCTGTAGCTTCCAGAAACATGGTCATCTTCACACTCCAAACAGGGTACTCAGACACCCTGAGCAGAGGAACCCTGATGGTTTCATATCTACTGGTGTTTTTAATGGGTTGAACCTTTGCAGGTTCTTGAGGGTCTGGTATTTTTACTTGTTCAGACATGATTGATTGTTTGTTTGGATCTTAACTGTTTGTAAGCTTAATAGATTGGCTCTGATATCACTTGTTAGGCCTCAATGATACTATAGAAGGGGGTTGAATATAGTATCTACAATCAATTCGATTATGAACACAAGTATGTAACAGAAAACAAGTTTATTCAATATTTCAAACTCTGTTACAGTAGGTTAATCTTCTCTCTCAGTGATGTATGATATCACTAAGAGCTGCTAGGGTTACAATGAATAATATTCTCGTGAATGATAAGACATATAGTGTAAACCCTAAGCTGTGTTTATATAGTACACAGTTACAAGATATCTTCTAATTGACATGAAATATATCTCTTCCTAAAATATATCAATCAGATATTATCTTTTGCAGTCCTATAGATGTCCAACTCTCCATGCATATCTTTATTTGTTTAATCCAGATCCTCTCCTGTAAATCAGCCGCTTTTCATCCCTGAAGTGTTTCCGCACTTAAGTTCTGATATAAATTCTGACGCCTTAAGTTTTGATAACTTCCTGTCTTCAGTAAGTTCTAATTTCCAGTTAAGTTCTGATATTTTGATAATAAATTCTGAAACTAAACAAATCAGATTAGACATGACATCACAAATATATCTAACAGGGTATACTCAGAAAGAAGGTATCGATTATGAGGAAACTTTTTCTCCAATGGTCATGCTTAAGTCAATCCGTATTCTTTTATCTATAGCAGCTCATCTCGATTATGATATTTGGCCAATGGATGTCAAGACAGCTTTCCTTAATGAAAGTCTTGAAGAAACCATTTATATGCTGCAACTAGAGGGATTCATTAAGGAAGGCCAAGAGCATCTTGTATGTAAGCTTAAGAAGTCTATTTATGGACTTAAATAAGATTCTAGGTATTGGAACATTCATTTTGATCAGGAAGCCCAGTCGTATGGGTTTGATTAAAGTTCAAGCGAAGCATGCGTGTATAAGAGATGTGAGGGAAATGCAGTGGTTTTTCTAGTGCTATATGTTAATGAAATTTTACTCATTGAAAACAATGTTAAGATGTTGTCTTCAATAAAGACATGGTTGTTCAAATAATTTGAAATGAAGGACTTAGGTGAAGCGGCATACATCCTTGGGATCAAAGTAATAAGTGATCGCAAGAAAATGATGTTGGCTTTATCTCAGGAGCTCTACATAGATGACGTATTAGCTCATTTTAACATGCAGGACTCCAAGAAGGTTAATTTACCTTTCAGACATGAAGTTTCTCTATCAAAGAGTCAATGTCCTTCGACACCTAAGGAGATAGAGAACATGAAGGCAGTTCATTATGCTTCGGCATGTGGAAGTCTAATGTATGCCATGTTATGTACGAGGCCTGATATCTGTTTTGCCGTGGACATGGTTAGGAGATACTAGTCTAACCCATGACAGGAACATTGGAGTGTAGTAAAAATGATACTCAAGTACTTACGTAGGACTAAGGAGTATATGTTAGTTTACAGGTCCTCAGATTTATTGCCTCTGGGATATACCGATTCAGATTTCCAGAAAGATAAGGATAAGAGAAAGTCCACCTCGGGATGTGTTTTTACTTTGGGAGGCGGAGCCGTAATATTGAGGAGTGTGAAGCAGAAATGCATTGCAGACTCAACCATGGAAGCCCAGTATGTGGCAGCCTCTGAGGCACCCAAAGAGGCTATATGCCTATTAAGAAGAATTAAAAATATTCAAAATTAACCTCCTACCAAATTCGATTAAAACTACACATAACCAAATTTTAAATAGCATCAATACCAATTTGGGTTTGGTAATGGTTGACTATTTAGTGAGAGAGACACAAAGGGGAAGAGATGGGGGGAGAGGGACAAAAAGATTTGAATGGAAGACCCAATTGAACCCCAAATTTTTAAGAACCCTAACTGGTTTTGAGAGAGAGAGCCAGTCATATTTTTTGAGAGTGAGAGAGTGTTTGGAGAGATCTGATTACATAGAGTTTTTGGTAAAAGTAACGCGACAATTTTACCGCCTCTGAAATTTTACGGACTGGTTGAGTTGTGTGTTTCATTTTCATTTTCTTATATTTATATTAAGATTATTAATTTAAACTTGATCTTTTAAAGTTTGATTATGAAACTTAAATTAATTTATTATCACATCTTAAATCTGTTCGCTAACGAAGGGTTTACCTTTTGAATTTAAAAACATTTATTTCAACTATATATGCATTTCTTGTAAAATAATTATTGATCAATAATATTTTAGTACACACACACACACACATATATATATATATATATATATATTACCATCCTAATAGGTTTTATTGCTTTGAAATTTTCAGAAAAAATATTATTTTGATAAAAATATTATTATTGACTTTGATACCGTATTATTAATTTTGAAAAAATGAATACTATGTATTTAGGTTATTAATTCATTTTTGTGTAAATTACTATCTAGAAAAATAAAAAATATGCTAAAGTAATATTGTTTTACTATACGGCAACATCAAAAGAGAAGGGTTGCAGTAGACATAAATTTTAAAGCTACTATAACCTTTTTGTTTACAACACCAAGATGAAGTGTTACAGTAGGTCATCTATGGCGTAGTGTTATAATATAACTAGCTTAAATCACGTGCGATTCACGGGTTCCTGTTAATATTTAAAAAATTTATTTATCCCGTCATATTCTAATTTTTAAAATATTTTTGTAAATATATGATTATTATAAATTTATAATAAAAATAATTGTATAATTTTAATAGAATAAGTAGACTGATTTAACTATTTAGTAGTGTAGCAGATATATAAAACTGTTTATTTATTTTTTAATAATAAAATACATTGTGGTCGTAGTTTAGTAGGATAAGTAGACTATATCTAGTGGTTTAACAATTTAGTAATTTAGTGGATATAAAACACTATTTATTTATTTTTTCTAATAAATAAAATTAGGGGATAACCGTTGAACCAAATTTTACCTCATTCCAGTTATTATAGAATAGTATAGATATATATTTGATCTTGATTATTTTAAAATTCTAAATATATAATAAATCTGAAAGTCAAAAAAAGTATCGAATAAATATGTTTATGCTAATGAGCTGTAAATTATTAAGATGGTAACTGTGATTTTAAAAAAGTTAAAGCGAAAATCAATATGATAAAAAAATTAGAAATATAAAAGGGGGTAATTTAAATTAAAGAGGATGTTCAAGGGAAATGAGGTTAATTAACTGTTGACTTGAAAACAATACTAATATGGTAGAGGATGTTCAGGAGAATAATAAGAAACTAGTAATCAAGTTAAGTGAAAAGTTAATAGAGCAAGGTTGTATCGTTCAAGTGGTTACGAGTTTATCTTTATCGTCTCAGATCTTGGATTTGATTCTCGCTCACTCCGAAAATTTATAAGTAAGGCTATAAGCCATATTTGTCAAAAAAAGTGGAAAGTTAATAAGATACTAAATTGAGTTAAAGGGAAAGTTTTGAAAAATACGAGAAAATTAATATTTTTTTATTTAATAATTTTAAAATTTGAGAAAAATTAGAATAGTAGATTGAGACGATATAAGAGGCGGCATCTCACCGCACTCATCATCTCCTTTATATAACTACTAGTCGACACAATCACACAATCACGCTGCGCTGCGGCCCTAAAGTTATATATTTTAAAACAAAACTAAATCAAATCAAGATTATTCAAGAAAAATATATACTATAATAAATAAATTATTCAGATAATTGCTTGTTAGATATTGAATGCAATACAGAAGAGGGTGAATGTGTTTCTTGAATTTTTAGCCTTTTTAAACTTGTTTTAATATTGTATGAACAAAACAGTTTATATTTGTAGAGATATTGTGATAACAGAAATAAACCAACAAGCACAATATTTCAAAACTCACTTAATTTGTATTAATTAAGTTTGTCTTGCTACAAATTTTATATTCTTAAAAGTATCAGAACTCAGCTTCTTCCTTGAGAGAATACAAGGAAATATGAATCTGTTTGTTACTTCTAAACTAAGGACCAGTGCATGCTTTATAGACTAGCAGCACGGGTTTACAAGACTTGCACTAAAATGTATTAAACTACTTTCTAAATCAAACTTTTTCTATTTACATTTCTATTTAACAAATATGTGCAGAATCTTGCAGGTCTGTGACCATCATTTGTCCAGTTAATCTTGACCCTTAATCTTATATTCTCCCGGCTACTTTGTAGACTTTTCAATCTAGTGAATAGATCATTTTTTGACTGATAATCTTGAATCTTGAACTTGTCTGCATTTTGTATTTGAGAGGCATATCGAGATCTCCAGTTTGTTCTATAGAGAAGTGACATCTCGATAAGTATAATGACTTATCGAGATCTCTGAGTTCCCTATAGGTATATGTGACTTGTCGAGGTCTCTTGATCTTTGCATGTGAAATGACTTGTCGATATGTCTGAGATCTCTACATGTAGAAATGACTTGTCGATATCTCTGAGATCTGTACATACACATTTTGACTTGTCGATATCTCTGAGATCTCAAATGAGAAATTGGCTTATCGATATCTCCAATTTTCACATCTTCATTTGACTTGTCAATATCTCTGAGTTTTCTACATGCAGAAATGACTTGTCGATATCTCCAGTTATTTAAATCTTCAATTGACTTGTCGATATCTCTGAGACTTCTCTTTAAGCCATTTTGGACTTCTCGATAAGTCATTCTGGACTTCTCGAATGACTTCTCGATATAATTTGATCTGTGACTTGTCGATATCTTGACTTAGAACATTTTTCATAAAATAGTTTTATTCAACTCCAAGTTTCTACACTTTTCTCTGAGGTATGATCATGTCTTGATCTTCTTCTAGAGTTTATTCCTTAGCTTAAATTTGTTCACAGAAAAATACTTCAGTTTAGTCTTCTAACCTTTTTACAGACTAAAAAAATACAATACATAATACAAAATTGATTATCAAACAACTAAATCTTAGGGTTGTCAAAGTGACTTAGTCTTGTTATTACACAGACATGTTTTGCACAACAATCTCCCCAATTTGTGAGAAGATTTTTTAATCACAAATCCATGCCTGATAACAAAATTAACCCTAAGCTAAAATCAATTACATAAAATTTGACATATTAACATATACAAACTTTTATACATTTGATGATTACATAAGTTCAACAATTACAGCCATCAAGTGAATTTCTCATAGCCTGGTTCTTTCCTAATGAGGTCCTTGAGATTTACTAGTATTTGTAGTTCTTCAATTATTTATGTCCCTCTTAAGACTTCTACCAGCTTAAGTCATTCATCCAATGAGTAACCATTGAGATAACCCACTCTAAATCTTGAAAATCTGCCAACTTGAATGTTCAGGATATGTCCATCTTTTGATATTCTACTCAACGCCCTTGCCTTGAGTTCATTTGACCTATTTTCAAACATCTCTATTTTCTTGGCATACTTCCTATCCCTTTCTTCCTTTTCAGCCTTTAATCTTGCATGTCTTTCATTTCTTTCTCTCAACCTTTCAGACATCATAGCCTTCCACATCCATGTACTTGTATCCTTGTCCATCATCAAGCTATTTACCCTCTTCAATTCTGTGATTGAAAAAGTTTCCATTACTTCCCTGCTAAGCAAAATGAAGGAGTCATCTAAATAGTAGATTCTGACTTCTGCTAAAGGGACAACACAGACTTTGACAATTTCTTCAGATAGTTGTTGAAAATGATCATTATCTTTAATGCTCATGTTTAGAGGCAGAAAGTCATCTCAATTGAAACAGTTCCAGATGACCCCAGCACCAGCTTGGATAGTGATGTCTAAAATGTGACGTCTTTTAAAATCGGTTTTTTTACGGAATTCTAAAATGAGATTTCTATTAAAAAATTTAGTAGTGAAGATAAATTACAAATATCAAGGAACCAGTTACTCTAAAACATCAATGTGTTAGAGAATAACCCTTTCCAGGATCTTATATTATTCTAACACTCCCCCTCACTCGAAACCCCATTTATGGGTTAAAGAATGGATCACGGGCGCCCATCTTTGGGGCATAAATTTGTCTTTCGTGTCCCTCATAAATTATGAGAAATGTTGGGTGTGGCAGGGATCAAACTCGAGTCCTCTGCCAGCCTGAGCTCTGATACCATGTCAAAGAACCAGTTACTCTTAAAACCTCAAGGTGTTGGAAAATAGCCATTTCCAGGATTTTATATTATTCTAACAACAAATATCAACATTATACCAATATTATATAACATTACCTCTAATCTTAGTAGTGAAGATACATTACTCGTGATATTCATTACAAAATATCAATATTATATGTAAATCGAAATTTAAAAAAAACACTTAAACTCCTGTTACGATGTTCGGATACATCGGAATCTCCAAGATGGCATGAGGCTACACCGTTTAAAGCCATTTGAGACTCGAAATAGCGGTGAACAAATATAGAACACCCACAAACAACAACGAATCATCATCCAAAAGCATCGGACAAGTAAACTATTAATTCTTTAATAAATAGGAAAACATGTAAACTACAAATGAAGCTGTGAAACAATAATTTTGATGCCCCAACGACGATATAATTTACACATATTGACCACGTATTAGTGGTGGACCGATGGGGGTATACAATTCTGTGAATATTGTTATCCACTCTTCTAATGCTAATCTCCAATTAAATTACTACTACAATGAATTGAGAAAAATATTGAAATTTAAAATTTCAAATTAAACATCCGACCTTAGCTCAGTTGGTAGAGCGGAGGACTGTAGTTGTTTACAAGATAGGAATCCTTAGGTCGCTGGTTCGAATCCGGCAGGTCGGAAATGTTTTTGCTTTTTACTTTTTAAACTTTGCATTTTGTTTTTGGCTTGAAATGAAAAATGGATGGCAGCGCCAGGTAAGCTTGCATTATAATCCTATTATCAAGGTGTGATGGTTGCATTATAATCCTATTCTTGTCAAGAAGTTGAAAGACAAAAAAATAGTGAAAAGAGAGGTCTACACTTAAGGGTAACTCGCCATCTGCACTCAAGTACTGCAAGTTTGCAACAGATCTGCTATATTTTTGTTCCAAGTTATACACTAGTTTTTCTGATAATTGTGAACAATTGTGATGTGAGATTGGTGGTTTCATGTTAGTTTCTGTACATAACCATGAACTTCGGGCAATTTACTTTCATGTGTAAATTAAATACATACATAACTTATAACCAATAAGTATGATCGGTAAAGTTATAGTAACAACTAACAAGCACACGTAATAATAAAGAAAATTGCATTATTTAACGGTTTCAACAGTTGATAAATAACTTGCTTTATTTAACAGTCTCAATAGCTTTATAAGTTTTTTACTTTCATGTTAAAAAATAATTTTACATTTAAAAAATAAGTAGATTATATTAACCAAAATTACATTTTAACTGTTTGGCAAATCTTACAAGTCAGCTTATTGCCGTAATAACGAGTGTTTGTCGACCCAACTTATAAGTTGAATTTACAATTTATAAGCTGATAAAGGGAATGTTGTTAACGACATACTTTTTCTCAACTTATTTTTTATTTTTCGCTTTTTTATCAATTTTAATTTTAGAATATATTTTTTTAATGTTAATCTAACTTAAAATATAAGAATTAAGATAATTATATATATAAATAATTTATTTTAATTCATTTAAATAAAATCAGTTCTAACTTATAAGTTAAATTATCCAAACACTTATATAACTTATAAGTATTTATCAACTTATCACTTATAACTCACTTATTCGGTTTAAATTATAAATTACTTATTTTAAAATTTTCCAAATGACCACATAATTTGTATCATCCATATGTTTTAACAAGTGTATGAAAGTAGTAAAGGGATTTTCCAACTTACTGAGAGTATGTTTTAACAAGTGTATGAAAGTAGTAAACGGATTTTCCAACTTACTGAGAGTATATGTTTAGGCATCAAGCCATCAACTGCATAATAATAAAGTGATAAAAGTGTTTTATTAAATCAATTGAAGCTTTCTGATTTTCTCACTCACTCAACAATTAAAGAGCTACCAAATAACAGAGGAAATTCTCCTCAAGAGGTCAAACAAAAAACAGAGAACAGGCAAAGTAAAACAAATAACCCTTTTTAAGTTTATAAAAGCCTCTCTAATCATAATCACCTATTAGATAAAAAGTTTAGGTGACAGTATATATAAATATTAGGTAAAAAATATATCTTTACACTCATTAAACTTGTTAGCAATAATTTTAATATCCTCTATCACGTCTTCTATATTTGTTGAGTTGATCTATATCCATTAGTTAAAACATGGACATGCTTTGCTGTCTTATTTAAACCTTAACATACTCTATACATTAATATATACATATATTTATATTACACTTAATATACATATAGATTAAAATTTTTATTTTATATTTAATATATTTATTTTTAATATACATTGCATATTTGTATAATACAAATAGATGTAATATAATATAATATAATTATATATTTTATAATAGATATATAAGTAATGTTTATTAATTATGTTTGACTAGGGACTTTTTGCCCGCGCTGCGCGCCCTCCAAATTTCTTCAATTTTGATTTTTTTTCACAAAGTTTGTAAGTTTTATAACATAAACGGTTATCTTCTAGTTTTATTTAATTTATTTATTACAGTTATTTAGGTTTCGTTTATTTTGAAATATAAAATTGATATTATAGTTTAACGTTAATACTCAGTATTTTATTTTAGTTTTCTTTCTATCAAATTTTAACCAATTAAAAGTCTCTTAACTCATATTTTAATATTTCTTTTTTACGTTTTTAGTAAATATTTTAATAATCCGTACAACAAAACTGAGTAAATATTTTTTTTAATTAAATACTTTTTAAAAAAATCCAGTAACTATTACATAACATACAATTTATTACAATATTTTATTTTAAAATCAAAATAATACAAAAACCCACTTATATTAAAACATAATATATAACACTATTTTGTAAAAATCATTTTTTTAAAAATTATAAAAAAGGAGAAAATATCAAAAGAATTAAAAAAACCCAAACAACCCAAATAAGTTGACTTTGGGATATGTTAAACTCCTGTTTTAAAAGAAGCCCACATAAAATCAAAATCATGTCTTAAAAGAAGCCCACATAAGAAAACTACCGTGATTTTGGGATTCTCAACTTCTTCAAGCAAAAAGTAACTTCTTTTCACCAAGGAGACAACACTCTCGGTAGAATCAAACTCTTTCTCTACAATGGAGGTATGAATCGATTCTTTATCTATAGTTTATCTTGCTTTCATACAGTATATATATGCAATGGAACCATAAATCAGTGTTAGAACTTGAGATTATATTGCTTGATTGATAGAGTTTTAAAGTATACACACCTTAACTTAATCGATTAATATTATATAGAATTTACGAACATTACTTGCTCAAATTCATGTAATTCTCAAGTTTTGTATCCTATACATGTAGTGTTCTTGTAAAATCTTTGATTTGTATCTCATGCATGTAATATCTAGGTAAAATAACGTGCTTTGTATTGATTGGAACAAATTTATTATGTAATTACAGATGAAGAAATGATCCAGTTCTAGAGCGAAGAATGTCAAATTTAATTACGATATATAATCTAGTTTTATTTGATTATCATGGGGATGGGGTCTTTAATGTCAAGATATATAAGGAAGCGACAATTGAGATAAATTACCTTATGATAGAACCAAATGAGTGGATGTTAAATAAACCGGAATGGAAAGACGAAGAATTCATGGTTGTCTATGGAAACATTCAGTTTCAGAAATCTGTTGCTATGTTAGTTTATGATGGTTTCCTGAACAAAACTGAAGCTTACCATATTAGCGTAAATAGTGCAGACTTGCAAGGTGATGGGATTGATCTGGTAAGATTTATTTACAATTGTTTTTCATATCAGGTCGCATTCATACTTTAATATCAGTGTGTATATGCTGGATACCTGAACAAATTTTTGCATATATTGTGGCGCCCTCCAAACCCGGGTCAGAAGTTTGAGGTCCACACACACACACATCTTATTTATAACCTGCTTATAACAATAATAAAGATAATAATAATATGCAGTGACCTTACTTACCAACTACCACGGACCGCAACAGGTTAAAGTATGCACACAAGCCAAACACACCTACTTATATTACAAACCGTTCAAATCCCAACTATTCCAACTCAGAACTGAGTAATTAACATTATTACAAACTTTTACAAACTCAAATTATTCCAAAAGAAGCCTACTAGCTTAACTCGATCAACCTGAACCCCTAGCTCTCGCGCTGGACTAGGGATCCTCGGTACCAACCGGTTCCTTTTTAACTGGAAAAGAACATAAACAACATCGCACAAATGAGCTAACTAGCTCAGCAAGTCACAATGACAAAACTGAGAATAATGATCATCAAGTGAAAAGGGTTATGATACCAAGTGAACAATGAATTATGATTTAGAATTGGATATTATATTTTCATTTTAAAAACCAAGGTTAGGCTGCTGATCAGTCACGCACTAACCCCGAGCAAAGCACACAGCACTACTCTAACTACTGGATCCAAGGCACACATTGGCCTAACTTTACCATTATATGGTCTGACCACGAATCTGGTCCACAATTTTATAAAAACAATCCAATTATAACATAATAACAGAATAAACAGTAATAAGCAATAAACAGAATCATTAATAACATTAGACGTTCAATAATGAAATGGTTTCAATCTGCATAAGGATCAATATGGCATTTTCAAAGCTTGGATGTTAGGTAATGAAAGAATTGGATAACAAAGGAATCAATGTTTCAGGGTTACCAGGAATTGGTCATTCAAATCATAAGGTACAATGGTTTGAGTATATAAGTAAGTCGATTCAGTGTTTGGTATTTAGTTTGTATGTATTTGTGGAGTAGTATCGTATATCTGTGGTTCGTATTTGGGTGTACAACAATCAATGATTTAGAAAGAATAAGGTTTACGACTCAAGATCAATAACTGGAATCAAGGTTTTGGGTTCAGTGCTTCAAAGCACTTGCAATATAAAACAGGACTATCAATCCACTATAATACATCTCGAGAAAGTTCAGAACACTTGCCTGGTATTAGCTTGCTATACTTCTCTAACTTTCAACCACAACCGTCTACTCCTCGACTATCTGTTTCCCTTTCCTACGCCTTGCCTCTTTTGCTCACATATCATAAGCATCTATCAATATTCAACTCATACGATTCTATTTGACATATACTTCTATCTACCCTTCGTTTTACCCAAATCTGATTAACGGATCGAAAGTTATACTATAAACAAGTAAACATCGAATATATAGACCGACAGTTAACCAACAAGTCACATATAGCACATAACACGTCAAATAATCAATGATATATCATTTATAAAGAAGTCTCGGGTCATAAACATGCTTTCGGGTATTTAAAATGTTTTTTAAAACATTTTTCGGAATTAAAACGGGTCGTTGGATCAATTTTGGAGGGTTCGGTTGGCCCAATTTGGCTTCAAAACTAGTTTATAATAACTATTGAGCCTTGAAAACAATTTAAAATAATATTTTAAAGCTCGAATCTATTTTTTGGAATTTTTAAATCATTTTTAAATAATTAAATCTAATTAAATAATAATTAAAATCAATTAATAATTAATTAAATCAATTAATCAATTAAATTTCGAATTAATTGACCAATTAATCAATTAAAAATTAACTGAAATTAATTAACTAATTAATTCAGATTTATTTTTGAATTAAAAATAATTTTTGGAATTAAAATAATAATTTTTAGAATTTTCAGAAATTAAAAACGAATTTTTATAATAAAAATAAAGAGGAAATATGATTTTTAAATAATTTATAAACACGAATCCAAAATATGCAAACTCTGGGAACCTGGGGGACTAAACTGTTTCTTCCCCAAAAGTCCAGGGGCCTGTTTACAATTTTTGCAAACCCCCGCCGTCGACTCACCGGAGTGTGGCCGGAGAACACGATTCCGGCCACCTCAGGCTACCAAACTATCCATAATTAAACTACAGGCTACCAGCAACTTGTGCATGCAATCAAAATGCATCAATCATCCCTGTCCTGGCCGGAAAATGGCCAAGAACATCGCCGGTTTCCGGCGAAACATCGAAAACTTCAAAACACAACTCCCTTCGATTCAGACATCCTCTGTTAACGAGCTATATACCAATCGATTGCAAATTTCATAAGGAACACAACCCACTATAAATCAACAGCTAATAACCCCTAAATCAAAAAGCCTCAAATTTCAATTGAAAACATTCATACGGGTTATAAACCCTAATTTCAAAATTCGAAGATTAAACTCAATTTTGAACATGTTATTGAACTCCAAATCAGACGTATGACATATGAAAATCATGAAAAAAACAAACTCTACAACATGCAATCATCAAATCATTCAAACAATCATCCGAACAAAAATTCATATTTTTAATAAAAATAATTCGAAAATAAATAAATTTTCAGAAAATAAACCTTGATTTCTGCAGTGATATGGAACACAGAATCTGATAGTACTCCTCGAGACCTTCGATTTGGTTACTCCAACTTTCCCAACTGATTTCAATAACACCTTGAAATTGTAGTTTGATTCTCAGAAGGTTTTATGAATTTAGGGTTTTTCTCTGGAAAATTATATATTTAACTGACTGCAAATTATTTTGATAAAGAATAAAATACGGTAAAAGGCTATTTATAATTACGGAAAATTAGTATCCCGTTGGATCATTCCGGATATAAAATGGTACGTTTATTTATAAAAACTGATCCAAACGGTACCGGTTTTCGGGATAAATATCCAAATCAGTACCAGCGCCTGGCTACACGTATTACGTGGTGATAATTGTGATAGTTTAATAAAAAGATCCCGTTTATCAAAAATACGAGTTTTATCGATTTACTGAAACAAATAATGTATCGAAAATGTTGCGCTGGGACCCGTGCAGGATAAACCGTACGCCGGATCGAAAAAGTCAAAACATGGAAAATGCTCGGAATATTACAATTAGGTTAGGAAGGAGTTCTCGGAAGAGTTTCGGGTTATAAAAACGTAAAAACGGGTGACATCGGTTGGTTCCCGATTTTATAAAATAGGTTTTAAATACTCGGAAAAAGATTTTATAAAATCCATATATTTCCTATAAAATCATAAATCAACATAAATATAATTAGGAAGATATGACAATTATCTATAATTTATTTTGGATATATAAAAATTAAAATACTCAATTAATATTATTTTTTAAACATCCAAACACATTTAACACTTAACAAATAATTCACAGAATAGATACTGAACACATATAATAATTGTCTATTAACAAAAATAATTACACGATATATCCCGGATATTACATCCTTCCCCCCTTAAAAGGATTCTGTCCTCAGAATCTCCTAAGAAAAGAAATGAGGGTACTTTTCCTTTATATCACTTTCTAACTCCCAGGTTGACTCTTCAACCTTTGGGTTTCTCCACAGTACTCTTACTAACTTTACCACTTTATTTCTTAATACTTTCTCTCTTTTCTCTAGAATCTCTATCGGACTCTCTACATATGACAAATCTGCCTGAAGCTCTGTTGGCTCATATTCTATTACATGCCTGGAGTCTGGATTATACTTCTTAAGCATCGATACGTGAAAAACATTGTTAATGTGCTCCATGTGCGGAGGTAACGCCAACTCATAAGCTACTTTGCCAACGCGCTTTAAAATCTCAAAGGGTCCAACGTATCTTGGGCTCAATTTTCCTTTCTTTCCAAATCTTGTCAATCCCTTCCATGGTGATACTTTCAGTAATACCAAGCTTCCTTCTTCGAATTCCATATCTTTCCTTGATTGATCTGCATACTTCCTTTGACGGTCTTGTGCTGCTATCAATCTCTTCTGGATAACTTTAACAACTTCTTTTGTCTATTGTACTAATTCAGGTCCAAGTATTTTGCGTTCTCCTACTTCGTCCCAATACACTGGAGATCTGCATTTGCGTCCGTAAAGAGCTTCGTAGGGTGGCATCCCAATACTGGCGTGATAACTGTTGTTATAAGCAAATTCTACCAGAGGTAAATGCTCGTCCCAACTCCCTTTGAAATCAATAGCACAAACACGTAACATATCTTTAATTGTTTGGATTGTTCTTTCACTCTGACCGTCCTTCTGTGGATGGTAAGTTGTGCTCATATTCAGTCTTGTTCCTAAACATTCTTGAAAACTCTTCCAAAATCTTGAATTAAATCTTGGATCTCGATCAGATACAATAGACACAGGAACTCCATGACGAACTACAATTTCCTTCAGGTATATATGGACTAACTTGTCGAGTGAGAATCTTTCATTTATAGGCAGAAAATGAGCTGACTTGGTAAGTCTATCCACTATAACCCAAATGGCATCATGATTAGCCCTTGTCCTTGGTAATCCAACTATGAAATCCATGGTAATATGTTCCCACTTCCACTCTGGATTCTCCAATGGCTGTAGCAATCCACTTGGTCTTTGATGCTTTGCTTTAACTCTCTGACATGTATAACATCTGCTAACCCATTCCGCAATTTCCCTCTTCATATCTGGCCACCAATAATTTTTGTTTAAATCTCTGTACATTTTGGTACTCCCTGGATGGATTGAATATCTCGAATTATGAGCTTCCTGTAAAATTTCATTCTTCAGCTCTGTCACCGGTGGAATCCAAATTCTAGAAGAAAACCTAAGAATACCTTGATCGTCCTTTTGCGTACACAATTCTTCACCTACCAAACGATTTATATCTTGATCCATTACATCTTCCTGACACTTTTTTATCTTCTCTAACAACTCCGGCTGGAAAGTCATACTATACACTTTTGCTTCATCAGGCTTGCAAACTCTAATCTCCAATTCCAGTTTCTGAAATTCCTTATATATCTCTTCGAGTACTGATAACACATTTAACTTTTCCTTCCGACTCAATGCGTCTGCTACAACGTTCGCTTTACCGGGATGATAATTAATCGTGCAGTCGTAATCCTTGATTAATTCTAACCATCTCCTTTGCCTCAGATTAAGCTCCTTCTGTGTGAATATGTACTTCAAGCTTTTGTGATCCGTGTAAATCTCGCACTTTTCTCCATATAGATAATGTCTCCAAAACTTCAAAGCGAAAACTATGGCTGCTAGCTCCAAATCATGAGTAGGGTATTTCTATTCGTGTGGCTTCAGTTGCCTTGACGCATACGCAATCACCTTATTGTGCTGCATCAGAACACATCCTAGTCCTTTATGAGAAGCATCGCTATAAATTACGAAATTCCCTTGATCGTCTGGAAGTGACAAAACAGGTGCTGTGATTAATCTTCGCTTCAATTCCTGAAAACTTTCTTCGCATTTATCGTTCCATATAAACTTTTCATTCTTCCGTGTAAGCTTTGTCAATGGTGTTGCAATCCTTGAGAAATTTTGAACAAATCGACGATAATATCCCGCTAATCCCAAGAAACTGCTTACCTCAGTGGGTGTTCTCGGTCTTTCCTAATTTGTAATTGGCCTCAATCTTTGCTGGGTCTACTTTGATCCCTTAATTACTGACTGTTAGTCCCTTAACAATATAGTAAGAATTACAGAAGGGGGGTTGAATGGAATTCTTGAACTTTTTCTTGAGATAAAAATGTTCAACTCGATTATAGATATATTTGTTTTGATTAGCACAATGCGGAATATAAACTTTAATGAATCAAAACAAGAGTAATTAAAAACAAGAGTCTTTAAAAACTTTCTGGTGGATTTAAACAATTCCACCAGAGATATATTTAAAATATCGAGAGGACTCTATGTGCAGAAATGCTCACAGCTGCTTATACAAAATAGAACTACTAAGAACACAGGAAATGCTAAAGATAGTGCTTACAAAGATTTCTCTGTGTTTGTTTCTTAGCTCTCTTAGTTGTTTTTCTATTTGCTACTCTCTTGGTTTATATATTACCAAGATTACAAAGTCAAAAGAACTGAATAAATATAAAATCTAATAGTCTTGATCTTTGCTGCTTTTCGTCCTCTATTACCCAGTTAATGGGCTTCCACAGTGTGTTTGTATCCAACTCGACGGCTGTGTGTCAGCTTTCACTGTTCAACTGATGTTTGAATCTTGATATGATCATCCGTCGACTTTCAGATCATCCGTCGATGACTTACTTGATCATCCATCGACTGCTATTTTAAACATCCGTTGAAAGTCATTTGATCATCCGTCGAAACTTTGTTAATCATCCGTTGGTAGCTATTTTGGCACTTGACTTCATTTCACTTATACAGAATTAGAAGACATTGCTTATGTACAGTTAATCAACCTATTCTACATATCTAGTTAAAGTCAACATGACTTATATGATACTACAGATTCTATACAAAGGTGCATACAACACTGTGCTACAAACTTATTATTACATAAGCTACTCACTCGATAGATAATAAGTTACTCATCCGTCGGGACTAAAATGAGTTATCCGTCGGGACTATAATTCTTATCCGTCGAGTGCTACATTATTTCACTAAATAAAATCTACTTAGATGTTTTGTTTAGGTAATCATCAAGTGCACAACATATTCACAACAATCTCCCCCAATTTATGTCTACTGGAATTGTAGCCATAAATTTAGAGATACTTGATGATAACAAAACATCCTAAACATATATCTTTAAAGATAAGTAGATAAAACTGAAAGTGCTTCAATTTAAACAAGATATACAAGGTTTGGCTCACAGTCAGTTCAAGATGCTCCTCTAGCCTGAGCAGATTTTTCTAGTTTCTTGAAGGTCTGGATCTTCTTCCAAGCTTTCTATTGTTTTCTTCAATTTGATTCTGGAGCTGTCTGTGGAATTCTAATTCATCAGATTCTGAGAGATCTAACATTTCTTGCATTTCCAAGAGAGTCTCATTGCTAGAGATACTCAATTGGTCTTCTAATCTGAAGAATCTTCTCACACCCTTGTCATCCATGAATTCCATCAGCCAGTATGGCCTTAGATGCACTCTTCTCCCTGTGTATGGGATGTTAAGAGTTTTGGGTAGTGCATCTTTGGCTCTAACACTCCTTAGCTCTTCAATCTTCTTCAATACTAATCTTCTTGCAGTTACATTAAACCCAAAGTTTTTCTTGAAGGATGAATAGACTTTGATCAACACAGCTTGGCTTTCTTGAAGTATCCTGTGAAGAGGCCACTGAATCTCCCTTCCTCCTTTGTACTTGAATACCAACCTTTCAGGTAGGTTTCTATATGCATCAATTGCCCTTACGTCATCCAGCTCCTCCAGATAAAGGTTTAGGTCTGAGAATTCTTTGATGTCACACAAGTACAAGTAGTCTCCTTTGTTGATCTTGGGTTGAGCTTTGACTACTGCCTTGGATTTGAGAGGTGACAGCTTCACTTTCTTGACTGCCCTTGATTTTGTCCTTCTTGGCTTAGTGAGAATTGGCAAGTTAAAGTCAGGAATTGGTAATTTATCGCACTCTATTGGCTCATCCTTTGGCACAATAGGCTCTCCATGTATGTTCCTGTAGGGGTCCACCACCCTTATGTCTTCAAATATCACAGAGGGCTTTGATGCTTGAGTTTCAGCTTTAGTGGATTCCATTGGAAATTGATCTTCCAATTCCTTGTTAACAATATCCAACTTTCTTTTTGTTCTTTTAGCCAGTTCTTTCTTTCTTGGAGATTTCTTCTGTTCTTCAATCTTCTTCTTTGATTCAGTAGCTTGAGTTGGTTGAGAGGGAATTTGTTGAGAAGAGTTCACAGCCCGTAGCTTGGTCAAGATAGCAAACTGTTCTTTCTTTTGTTTAGACTTCTTTGCATCTAGAGCAGCTTACCTCTTTTCCTGCTTCAATCTGGCTTTTTCTTCTTCCTTTGCATGAGCAAATTGTGGATGTCCAGCTACCACACAAATTTCCTTCCCATTTCTGAATATTTTTGCAATTCTCTTTCTTGAGGCTGAATCAGCTGGATCTTTATAGAGGAGAATAGATCTTGACAAGAGCTTCTTTTCATCAGGCTTGGGTGTCTCATACACAGTATCCATAGGGTTCTTCAAAGATGACTTTGGATAGTTTGCCCTTGGTTTAAGAATTATCTCAGCCTTTGTAGTCTTGATGCAGGAAGATTATCCTTTCTCGAGATAGTTCATGCTCATCTCATTCACATTGATTGGCTTGACATGAGAGTGATGAATGGCTGACTGATCTGGTTCCTTGACTAATTGAAACTTTTTATGTATTTCCTTATCAATCTTTTTCCAGTTGATCAGAGTCAACTCTTCTTTATCAGCATCTTTCAAATTTGCTACTGCTGCATTTATAAGATCTATACCATCTGCAACTGGTGGCTTGGAGATAGTAATTGAAGGTACAATTACTTTGCTGATTTGAACTAAAATGTTCTCCCCCTCAGTTGGTCCTTTCTCCCCCTTACTTGATTCTCTCTCCCCCTTTTTGTTATCATCAAGTGGAGGAGTTAGGCCTTGTACTTTAGCCAGTTGCATGAGAAGATTTGTCTGAGTCTGTTGATTTTGAAGAAGTAGAGCCACTGAATTCTCAATAACCTGAACTCTGGTCTCCAGCTTGGCTATCTTCTTGTCAGAATCTGATTCTCTTCTCAACCTTAGTAATAGATCATGCATGGTACCATATGGCATTATTGAATCCAGCTTCTCAGAGTTATATGTCTTTAAGTCAGCTATCTCCTTTTTCAATTCATCCACACTGAGATTCTGTCTTGAGTGTTGGATCTTCATTAAATGCAAAGAGTCTAGATGAGCTTTAAGAACAGCCTTGGTACCAGCATCTGAAGCTTCCTGAAGGGCTTTCTGAATAGCTATTACTTGTTTTACCAAAGACACCTCAAATTTTCCTGGTGTAAATTCCTTTGCCCATGCCCATTCAGGTAAACTTAAAGCAGAACTTGGGCCTTCAGCTCCCCCTAAGTTCATGCTTCCATTCAAAGAACTAGAGTCATCATCATCAGAATTTACTCCAAATTCTTCAGATGGCTCTCCAGCTTGAGGAGGCATCCTGTTTACAGCAACTTTATCTCTTTGAAGAGATTCTGTGGTGTGCACTAAGTGCAAAGTCTGCTCTGCCTCCACATTGCCCTGAGCAGCCAACAGTTGATAGGCTGAAACAGGGTGAGTAAAAGTGTCAGCATCCAAGGAAATGTTATCAATTACAGCTTTGTAATATTGCTGAAATTGTCTTTCCTTTTCAGCATCATCCACAATCATTGACTCACTAGCAATGGCTGGTTCCATCCTTATTTCTCCAGTACCTGCTTTTCTCTCATGTTCTCTCTTTTGTTGCATCAGGGTCTCACCCTGGCTCCCCACCCTCACACCCTCACCTTCACCTACTAAGGTGGGACTCCTCTCACTCACTTTTGCCAATCCTGAATGAATGGATTGCTGAGATTCACTCTTTTCCTCTCCATTTGCCTGGGAGCAACCCAGGCTCTCACTCAATGCACTCTCCTCTCTCAGTCCTAAGAGTGATTGTATTACCACCAAATCTTCTGCACTTGAAATTATTGAATTTTGAAGTTGTGCAGAGACACTCGACGGATAAGTGATATCCGTCGGGTGAGTGGTAAAGCTATCCGACGGATAACTATTATTAAGCTTATCCGTCGGGATACAATTACTACTCGACGGATGAGCAATATCCATCGAGAGAGTAGAAATGAATGAGGTGGGAAGAGAAACTATTGTTGACTCTGTGTTGATTGAAGTTATTTGAGGCACAGATGTCACAATAGAATCAGAAAAAATTGGCAAGTGAGCCAACAAATCATCTAAAAGATGATGCTCACTTGCACTGGATTTTGGCTTCCCCAACAGAGTTAAAGAAGGGGAATCAGGAATTGAAGTGTTTATCATGTCCACTTCCAGTGAGTTGGTTGGTGAGTATTGTGTTTCAGTGGCTTCTATAATGAGAGATTTTGGCTGTGACTCCACATTTATTGGAGCCACATCAATCTGAATTTGAGAAGGCGCAGGGACTGTGTCTTTAGCACCAGTTTGCACTAAGTGTGTGCCCTGTGCATCCCCAGTTGTTTTGGATTTCTTCTTTCTAGTGTAAGTTTGGTGTGAGCTTGTGTCCCTAACCCTCTTGGCCTGTGCTCTTGGATGAGAGCTTTGTTCAATAGCCACATCCTTTTTGGAGGATGCAGCTAGAAGTGAGCTTCTGTCCTTTTTAAGCACTGCAGTTTTTGGGAAACTGCAGTGTGGCTAGGCTGGAATTCACTCATCTCTTCAACCTTATCCTTGGGGTTTCTTTGATGTTCACCCCTTCCCTCACCTATCTTACCCTCCTTCACACTCCCCTCTTTGGCTTTGGTAGATTTTTCAACTGGTACCTTTTGAGAGATACCAGAGGGGGTTTTCTTTGATTTGTATTTGGAAATTGCAGTTGTTTTGGCAGCTTTGGTAGGCAACTGTTTGGTCATTTTCACAGTTGCCATAGCTATGCCTGAAGTCAAAGAAATAGAAGAGATTGGAATAGTTGAGGGTATGGATGAACTTACCTCACTTACCTGAGGTGTCAGCATTACAGGAAAATAGAACATTGGCACATCCTTGTGATGGTTGGCTCTGTTCAAGTCTGCAATGATTCTTCTCTCTTGAACCCAACAAGCTAATTTGTTGTTTGGGTTCTCAAGTTCAATCTCTTGACAAAGATGGTTAGCCAAAAGCATAAAAAATCTAGCATAGTAAATATTCTTTCCTCTTTTGGCTAAGTCACCTAGTTTAAAACCTAACTCATACATAACAAGGTCACTGAAATTATAATATTTGTCTGTAACTAGCATGTATAGCATGTTAAGCATGGAAATGTTCACAGAATCAAAATTACTGATTTTTCCAGAAAAGACTTTAGTTACTACATCACACAAGTAACTCCATTCCTTCCTAAGACCTAGTCTTCTAATTTCACTTAGTTTTGCAGTAGGAAGTGCATAATGAATGGAATTGAGCTTATTGACAATATCAGTGTCAGTGTGTGGTGCAGTTACATTATCATCAGGAATCTTGAAACATGCTTTTATTACATCACTATTGATACAGAAATCATTACCTTTGATGGTCAGAGTGATGGTTTTGTCAGTAGAGTTGTAGATTGATGTTGTCCACATTTCCTCAACAACTTCACAATAGATTGTGGGTGATTCCAGCATAGCAAAACTTAACTTGCAGTTCTTCACGAAGTCCATTATCTTATGATAGTCTTCAGATTGCTGAATCCCCTTATTGACCAAGGCAGTGAAGTTGTTCTTCTCATAGATGAACCCAGTCTGTGACATGATCTTTACTACGGGTGCCATTGTTAAAGAAGAAAAGCTTGAGAGAGAATGAAATAACACAGTTGAATTTGAGAATGATAAAAGAAAATGATTAGAATGAAATAGGCTTTTATACTTTGCTCAAAATCAACGGATAAAAATAATAAAGAGAAGTAAATTACCCAATAGAAATTGCCTAAAATGACCGTTTTAAAATAAACTTTAAAAATTCCACCCATTATCCGTCGTGTAATGCTTATAAACTGTAAGTATACTCGATGGATAATGTTCAGGGAATTAACGGTTCAGATTTAGACACTTCGACGGATGAGGATAAGATGTTATCCGTCGAGCTTTAAAATATTCCAGAAAAGTAATTGATTTTTATTTACAATTTGTATATCGACGGATGACTCAACCCGATGAATAATGGTCATCCGTCGAGATACAAATTTTGACTTAGCCAAAATTTCATCCAAGACTAAAAATCAACTAAATTTCTGGCTTCTTTTCAACTTACAAGAATAATTCAGATAAATTCAAGAGTAATTAAGCATACCTAACTCACTTACCAACCTAGAAAAGGTGGATTCATCCAGTGGCTTGGTAAAAATATCTGCAAGTTGCTTCTCACTTGGAACAAAATGTAACTCTACAGTATCATTCATTACATGTTCCCTTATGAAATGGTACTTGATGTCTATATGCTTTGTCCTTGAATGTTGCACTGGATTTTCAGTGATGGCAATTGCACTTGTGTTATCACAGAAAATAGGAATCCTTTCAACTTGCAAACCATAGTCTAGCAATTGATTTTTCATCCATAAAATCTGTGCACAGTAACTGCCAGCAGCAATATATTCAGCTTCAGCTGTAGAAGTAGAAACTGAATTTTGCTTTTTACTGAACCAGGACACAAGCTTGTCTCCTAAAAATTGACAGGTTCCTGTTGTGCTTTTTCTATCAATTCTGCAACCTGCATAATCTGCATCTGAATAACCAGTTAGATCAAAACCAGAATCTCTAGGATACCAAATGCCAAGGTTTGGTGTTCCATTGAGATATCTGAAAATCCTTTTAATAGCTATCAAATGAGACTCTCTAGGATCAGCCTGAAATCTAGCACACAAACATGTAGCAAACATTATATCTGGCCTACTGGCTGTTAAGTACAGAAGTGAGCCAACCATGCCTCTATAACTTGAAATATCCACAGACTTTTCAATAGTGTTTAGTTCAAGCTTAGTTGCAGTGGCCATGGGAGTTTTTGCAGATGTGCAATCCATTAGATCAAACTTCTTTAAAAGATCAAAAATATATTTAGTTTGACTAATGAATATTCCATCACTAACTTGCTTAACTTGTAAACCAAGAAAGTAAGTTAGTTCTCCCATCATACTCATTTCATACTTGCTTTGCATCAGTTTGGCAAACTTTTTACAAAGTTTCTCATCTGTAGAGCCAAAAATAATATCATCTACATAAATTTGAACAAGTATGCTAGAGCCATTCACATTTATGAAAAATAAAGTTTTATCTACAGTACCTCTTGTGAAGTGATTTTCCAAAAGGAACTTTGATAAAGTGTCATACCAGGCTCTAGGTGCTTGCTTCAGTCCATAAAGTGCTTTCAGTAGATAATAGACATACTCTGGGAAATTTGGATCTTCAAAGCCAGGAGGTTGACTTACATACACTTCTTCCTCCAAATCTCCATTCAGAAAGGCACTTTTGACATCCATTTGATAGACCTTGAAATTGGCATGGGCTGCATAGGCTAAGAAGATTCTGATAGCTTCAAGTCTTGCAACAGGAGCAAATGTTTCATCAAAATCTATCCCTTCTTGCTGACAATAGCCTTTAGCAACCAATATTGCTTTGTTCCTTACTACTATGCCATTTTCATCCATCTTGTTTCTGAATACCCATTTGGTGTCTATTGGATTCTTTCCTTTAGGCTTGGGTACCAGCTTCCATACTTTATTCCTTTCAAATTGGTTTAGCTCCTCTTGCATAGCTAAAATCCAATCAGGATCTAATAAGGCTTCTTCTACCTTCTTTGCTTCTTCCTTAGACAGGAAGCTGCTGTATAGACATTCTTCTTGAGTTGCTCTCCTGGTTTGAACTCTGGAAGAAACATCACCAATAATCAGTTCAAAGGGGTGATCTTTTGTCCATTTTCTTGGTTGAGGTAGATTAGCTCTAGATGAAGAGACCTCAATGTTGTCTTGATGTGTGATTGAGTTTTGATTGCTAGGAACTCCCCCTGAGTTTGTGGATCTTTGATTTGAGATTGGGGTGCTTTCTATGGGTGATCTGCCTTGACTTCCTGCTCCTTTTGATAACCCGACGGATGGTGAATTTTGAGTACCGACGGATGAGGCAGGTTGTCTTCCGACGGATAACACAGATTGCCTTCCGACGGATGAAGCATTATGTAACTCGACGGATGTTGAGTTTTGTGCTTCATTTGTAGTAAATTTGTCTGTATTATCCTTAGACACTGTTTCTTGATCACTCTCATCATCACTTTCATCACTGACCATCTCAACATTGTCGAATTTGAGGCTCTCATGGTAATCTCCATCTTTTAGTCCTTCAATCTTTTTATCATCAAACACAACATGTATAGATTCAACAACAATGTTGGTTCTTAGATTGTAGACTCTATATGCTTTACCAACAACATATCCAAAGAAAATTCCTTCATCTGCTTTAGCATCAAACTTCCCATTTTGATCAGTTTGATTTCTCAGAATATAGCATTTACAGCCAAAGACTTGAAGAAAGTTCAGAGTTGGCTTCTTGTTTTTGAACAATTGATAAGGTGTCTTGCATTTTGCTTGATTAATCAGAGAGATGTTCTGAGTGTAGCATGCAGTGTTGACAGCTTCAGCCCAGAAATATGTTGGTAATTTTGATTCTTCAAGCATTATCCTTGCAGCTTCAATAAGAGATCTATTCTTTCTTTCCACTACTCCATTCTGTTGTGGAGTCCTTGCTGCTGAAAACTCATGCAAGATCCCATTTTCGTCACAGAATGCTCTCATGACATTGTTCTTGAACTCAGTTCCATTGTCACTCCTGATTCTTCTAACTTTGAAATCAGGATGATTGTTAACTTGCCTTATGTGATTGATGATGATTTCACTAGCTTCATCTTTGGATTTTAGGAAATAGGTCCAAGAGAACTTTGAGAAATCATCTACAATTACTAGGCAAAATCTTTTTTTTTGAGATTGACAATACATTGACTGGTCCAAACAAATCCATGTGAAGCAGTTGCAGAGGTTCTTCAATTGCTGAATCAAGTTTCTTCCTGAATGATGCTTTAATTTGCTTCCCTTTTTGGCAGGCATCACACAGTCCATCCTTTGTAAACTCCACCAGAGGAATGCCTCTAACCAGCTCTTTCTTTACCAGCTCATTCATAGTCTTGAAGTTCAAATGGGATAGCTTCTTGTGCCATAGCCAACTTTCATCTTGACTTACTTTACTGAGAAGACAAGTTACAGATTCTGCTTTAGTTGAGTTGAAGTCAGCTAGATACACATTTCCTCTTCTCACACCAGTGAGAACCACTTTGTTGTTTTGATTATTACTCACAACACAGGTTTTTTTGTTGAAGGTTACTGAGTTGCCTTTATCACAAAGCTGGCTGATACTCAACATATTGTGTTTGAGACCATCCACTAAGGCAACCTCTTCAATGATGACATTGTCCTTTAAAATCAAGCCATATCCCACAGTATAACCTTTGCTGTCATCTCCAAAAGTGATACTTGGGCCAGCTCTCTCTTCAAACTCTGTGAGCAGTGTAGAATCACCAGTCATGTGTCTTGAACAACCACTATCCAAGTACCAAAGATTCCTTCTGTTTCCCTGCACACATCAAAATCAAATCAAGTTGATTTTGGTACCCAAGTTTCCTTGGGTCCTGCCTTGTTAGCTTTCTTTTTCTGTTTCTTAGGTCTTAACTCATTTGACTTAGGAATTTCAGATTCTTCCTTAGTCATTTGGGTTGGGCCTTTGAAACCACTAGATGCAACAGAATTATTATGCATGTTATGGTTAACAGGAAATGGCATGCTTGGTGCAAACATGTTATTCCAGTAAGGCATGCTAAATGGCATTTGAGGCATATTGTATGCAGCATAATATGGATTAGGTGCAAATGGCATATTAGCAAACTGTGCATTCATGTTCTGTGTAGGCATAACATTAACAGGCATAGGAGGCATGGCATTCATGTTAGAGAATTGAGGCTGAACAGACATGGGAGTAGGCATGGCAGATTTGCAATTAACAGACAAATGATTTACACTACCACATTTGACACAGATTTTTCTAGGAGCATATTTGTCAGGTGTGTAGTTATTATGTTTGTTAATCCCTACTTTACCATTCCTATTGTTTTTCCTTTTAGTCTCTGTTTTTACCTCTATCTTCTCAAGTCTGTCACTCAACTATTTGACAGTCATGTGACCAACATTAGCCCCTTCCCTTTCTTGGCTTGACTTGACTCCCCTGAAACAAAGTTCTTGGAAACAGACCCATACTTTTCATTTAGCTTGGTTAATTTGGCTTTGCTAATGGGTTTGCTCACATCCGACGGATGAGGATTTTTATCATTCGACGGATAACACATTTTGTTATCCGACGGATAGTCCTCATCATCCGTTGAGACATCTGTCAGCAATCCATCTACCAAAATAGGTTCTAGTTTCTCTTTATTCTTTTTCCAGGCTTCATCACAAAAGGACTCAATTCCTTGAACCTTGGTGATTTGAGCATGAACATCTCTGGATGTTTTCCATGCTTTAATCACCTCCTGTTCACGATCGAGCTGCTTCTTTAAAATTTCTTCCTTTTTCAAGGACTCAGTTAATTCCTCCTTAGCAATTCTACACTCAATTTTTAGTTTCTCAAACTCAACAAACTAAGACTCAAGCACATTATTCCTCTCACTCAAAAACAAGTTATTTTCTTTGATTTTAGCATTTTCTTTAGTGAGGGACTTAAGTGTAACACGCAAATGATACAATTCTGTAGACATGTCATTTATTGCATCATTACACTCAGCTTTAGATAAATGTGCAAGGTTTGTAGTAATTACCTGATTGTTTGAGGAACTTGTCTATGTTTCATCAGATTTGGCCATAAGGGCTAGATTGACATAGCTGACATCCTCATCTTCATCCAAACCATCAGCTGCCCAGTCATTCTCTTGTGTAATAAAAGCCCTTTCCTTCTGTTTGAGTAGATCAAAGTATTTTTGCTTATAATCCACAGACTCAAATCTTTTCTTACTGGAATCTGACTTTCTACACTCATTTGCAAAATGCCCTGCCAAGCCACATTTGAAACACTTGAATTTTGATTTATCCACCATGTTTCTATTTGGCTTGGCAGCTCCAAAGTTCTTCTTAAACTTGAGCTTGACAAATCTTCTTGAAAGGAATGCTAGGTGATCATCAATGTCCTCCATGTCATCTTGACTCAAAGAATCTTCACTTTCTGCAACTAGCCCTTTACCCTTGCTTTCACAGGCCTTTGAAGTTGATTCCACAGCTTCCATCTTCACTTCTTTCTCCTTTTCCAGTTCAACCACTAGTGCAATGGATCCTCTTTTCTTCTTTCCTCTCTCCATTCTTTCATCCTGCTCTATTTCAAGCTCATAGGTCTTCAGAATGCCATACAGTCTCTCCAAAGTAAACTCCTTATAATCTTGAGAGTTTCTCAATGAGACTGTCATTAGTTTCCATTCCTTTGGAAGAGATCTGAGAAATTTCAGATTGGAGTCTTTAGTCTGATAGACTCTCCCATGCAATTTAAGAGCATTTAGTAGCTTTTGGAATCTACTAAAAATGTCAGTGAGTGACTCACTTTCTTCATTGTGAAAATGCTCATATTGCTGAATCAGGAGCTGCATTTTATTTTCTCTTACTTGCTCAGTACCATCACAGATTATCTGTATTGTGTCCCAAACTTCCTTGGTAGTCTTGCAGTTGATGATGTTATCAAACATATCTGCATCAACACCATTGAACAAAATGTTCATGGCCTTTTTATCTTTCCTGACTTGTTCAAGATCAGGTTCAGACCATTCATGCCTTGGCTTTGGAACAGATGGTTCATTTCTTGTTGCAGCTCTCATTGGAACATGAGGGCCTCTTTCTATGCAGTCCACATAGACCTCATCTTGAGAAAGCATATGAAGATGCATCTTTACCTTCCAATGATGGTAATTATCTTTATCAAGAAAAGAAATCTTGACTCCAACATCTTTCTTGTTCATCTTGCTGTATTGTTTTGATCTTTAAACTCTTTGTAGGTTAAGAGCTTGCTCTGATACCAATTGTTAGTCCCTTAACAATATAGCAAGAATTACAGAAGGGGGGTTGAATGGAATTCTTGAACTTTTTCTTGAGATAAAAATGTTCAACTCGATTATAGATATATTTGTTTTGATTAGCACAATGTGGAATATAAACTTTAATGAATCAAAATAAGAGTAATTAAAAACAAGAGTCTTTAAAAACTTTCTGGTGGATTTAAACAATTCCACCAGAGATATATTTAATATATCGAGAGGACTCTGTGTGCAGAAATGCTCACAACTGCTTATGCAAAATAGAACTACTAAGAACACAGGAAATGCTAAAGATAGTGCTTACAAAGATTTCTCTGTGTTTGTTTCTTAACTCTCTTAGTTGTTTTTCTATTTGCTACTCTCTTGGTTTATATATTACCAAGATTACAAAGTCAAAAGAACTGAATAAATATAAAATCTAACAGTCTTGATTTTTGCTGCTTTTCGTCCTCTATTACCCAGTTAATGGGCTTCCACAGTGTGTTTGTATCCAACTCGACGGCTGTGTGTCAGCTTTCACTGTTCAACTGATGTTTGAATCTTGATATGATCATCCGTCGACTTTCAGATCATCCGTCGATGACTTACTTGATCATCCGTCGACTGCTATTTTAAACATCCGTTGAAAGTCATTTGATCATCCGTCGAAACTTTGTTAATCATCCGTTGGTAGCTATTTTGGCACTTGACTTCATTTCACTTATACAGAATTACAAGACATTGCTTATGTACAGTTAATCAACCTATTCTGCATATCTAGTTAAAGTCAACATGACTTATATGCTACTACAGATTCTATACAAAGGTGCATACAACACTGTGCTACAAACTTATTATTACATAAGCTACTCACTCGATGGATAATAAGTTACTCATCCGTCGGGACTAAAATGAATTATCCGTCGGGACTATAATTCTTATCTGTCGAGTGCTACATTATTTCACTAAGTAAAATCTACTTAGATGTTTTGTTTAGGTAATCATCAAGTGCACAACATATTCACAACACTGACTATGTGTCCTAAGAACTGAACTTCCTGTAGCCAAAACTCACACTTCGAGAATTTAGCATATAACTTCTTTCTCCTTAAAATCTCCAAAGCTGTTCTCAAATGTGCTGCATGATCCTCTTCCGTCTTTGAATAAATCAAAATATTGTCTATAAACACAATAACGAAATTATCCAAATATTCCTTGAAAATTCTATTCATCAGGTCCATAAACGCTGTCGGGGCATTTATTAATCCAAAAGACATTACTAAAAATTCGTAATGTCCATACCTTGTTCTGAAAGCTGTCTTCGGTATATCCTCTGACTTAATCTTTAGTTGATGATATCCCGATCTTAAATCAATCTTGGAGAAGTACTTGGCTCCCTTCAATTGGTCACACAGATCGTCAATTCTGGGTAACGGATACTTGTTCTTGATTGTAAGCTTGTTGAGCTACCTATAGTCGATGCACAGTCTCATGCTTCCATCCTTCTTTTTAACAAAAAGCACCGGTGCACCCCACGGGGATACACTGGGTTTGATTACTCATTTTTCTAACAACTCTTGTAATTGCTTCGCTAGCTCTTTCATCTCAACGGGCGCCATTCTGTACGGGGCCTTAGATACCGGTTCTGTTCCAGGTGCTAAGTCGATTGCAAACTCAATTTCTCTATCTGGAGGAAGTCCTGGTAACTCATCGGGAAATACATCTGGAAATTTATTGACGACTGGAATATTTTCAAGTTTTGCTGGCTCTTGGCTTTTATCAATCACATATGCCATGAAATGCTTGCATCCTTGTCGTAGTAACTTCTTGGCTTGGATCATCGTTAAGAATTTCTTTACCTACTTCTGGCCTTTAAATGTTACTATCCTCTCATCTGGCATCTTCACTATTACCTTCTTATTTCGACAATCTATCTGAGCATCGTGCTTAGATAACCAATCCATTCCTAAGATAACGTCAAATTCTCCTAACTTAAATGGTATCAAATCTACACAAAACTTACTACCAGAAATCTCAATCTCACAATTCCCGCAAACTTGATTAACAGATACTCGTTCTTGATTTGCTAATTCCACAGTCATTATTTCATTTAAATACTCAACTGGATAATTTAACTTACTAACAAAATCTTGTGAAACAAATGATCGAGTTGCTCCTGAATCTATTAACACTTTGGCACATAAAGAATTCACGTTAAGCGTACCTGCCACGACATCAGTATCCTGGATAGCATCCTTCACAGACATGTCAAAAACTCTAGCCCTTGGAGTCTCATTCACTGCTGGGGTAGATCCCATAATCCTCAATGCATTACTGACTGGGGTTGGTGTCTTGCAATCTCTTGCTATATGTCCTGGCTTTCTACATTTAAAGCACGTAAATCCAATGGCTGGAACCTTCACTGCTGGATTCCGGATAGGCTGATCCTTATTTACTAGTTCTTTTGCTGGCTGATTTCGGCACTCCCTTGAATAGTGCCCTTTCTGGTTGCACTTGAAACACACCACATTCAACTTGTTACAAACTCCTCCATATTTCTTTCCACATACCTGACAATCTGGAAAAGTTAATCTCAACTGATTTGGATGATTCGCATTAACTGGACGGTTGCCCTGGCCTCCGTCGCCTGCATTTTGTCTCTTGAAATTAAAATTTCTCCCTGGCTGAAACTTGCCCTTCTTAAAATTTAGAAACTTCCCTGTTGTGACTGACCTTCATTCCCTTCAAATTTCCTTTTCTTGCTTTCTTTCTCCTTCTGTGACATCTCACTCTATGTCTCTGCAATCATAGCCTTCTGTACCACTCCCGCATAGGTATCCAATTCAAAAATGGCTACCTTCCCTCTAATCCATGTCTTTAAACCTTGCTGGAATCTCTTAGCCTTCTTTCTGTCAGTATCCACATACGACGGCACATACCTTGACAATTCCTCAAACTTACTCTCATAATCTGCCACCGACATATTTCCTTGCTTTAGCTCTAAAAACTTCAACTCCATCTGATCCTGGACAAACTGAGGAAAATACTTTTCTAAAAACAATTCCTTAAACCTCTCCCAAGTAATAACATCCGTACCTTCCAATGTCTTCACCATTTCCCACCAATAGGTGGCCTCATTCTTCAAATAGTAGCTTGCAAACTCAACCTTCTGTTCTTCCTTTACTTTCACTAAGGCAAATGCCTTCTCTATCTCCTTTAACCAAACATTTGCTTCAATCGGCTCTAAGGAACCCTCGAATTCTGGTGGGTTTACTTCCTGAAAAGTTTTGAAAGTTACCTGGGGATTGGTTTGTCTTTGTTGTTGTTGTGCCAGGTGAACTGTTTGTTTGGCTAAGATTTGAAGGATCTGGGCTATTGCTGGGTCTATGGGTTCTGGGTTTACATTATGTTTTGTACCTTCTTGGTTGTTATTGTTATTGTTGTTATTGGTTTCTTCTGGGAGGCATTTTTCTGTAATGAATCAAACAACTTATTTAGCTTTTAAATCAAATTCTTTGCATAAAAGAAAAGTTTTGTAAAATAGAAATATCTCTTTTTGAAAATAGTTGTAACAGTTGAACTAAGTAAATTGCATGCTTCTTTACAGAATATAAACAGTTAAGGGAATAGGGTACATGGTATCACAGGGGTATAACTGGTGCAATAAATAAGGTAAAGTAAAACAGGTGCAGTAAAGTAAATGACAATGCCGGAAAGGAAAAGGTACTGATATATATAGATCAAAAGTTTTGGATAGTACAAGCGTAAAGATGCTTCGGAAGTAAAAGCAAAAGGGTGCAATAACCTACTCACTAGTCAGCATAGCTAGTCTATAAATACAACCCAAAAGTCTACATATATACACTACACACTACTGTACATACTACACAACCATAACAACACTGATAAGCATATCTATCTCTGGATCTCTGACTCATGGAAAATCTGGACCTCCAATCTCCTCAAGCTCCTCTAGCACCCACTTAGCCCACTCCACTAGAAAATCAGGGGTGATGTTCTCATGTGTAGCCTCAACAATCCTCACCGCAGCTGCTCTACGAAACGCCTGGAGCCTCTCTCTGAGTCGCCTCTCACCACTCCCAACCTCTCTGGTACGCATAATATGCAATAACTCCTGAATCTGACCCTGTAGGAATCGCTGCTCCATAAGGCAAACCTCAAACTGATGATATGGGACAGGATAGGAAGAGAACTGGAAAGGTACTCCTGTAACTGAATGACCAGTAAAACCTGAATCAGCAGGTGGGGGTCCTCTGATAGGTGGTCTCATGCCTGGGGGTGGAATAGCCTGCAATGGTACGGGCTGCAACACAGGTGGAGGTAGAATAGCCAACACTGGTGGAGCAACAGGACGTGGATCTGAAGATGGTCCTCCAACTGAGGGCTCTGAGTGATCAGCTGATACGAGGATGAAAGAGTCGGCCATCGCTGCTATCTGAAATCATATCGCAACATAAGAATCTCGAACCACAACACGAATCATACTAATACCTATTATACCGCATCACTCGACCTTACGGTGTTCTATTATTCTATTCCTTACTTCTAATCCTAACCCTCTACCCATTCCCGTCAACCTAGGCTTGTGTCAGTGATCTATAACTTGTAGCTCTGATACCAAACCTGTGGCGCCCCCCAAACCCGGGTCAGAAGTTTGGGGTCCACACACACACCCATCTTATTTATAACCTGCTTATAACAATAATAAAGATAATAATAATATGCAGTGACCCTACTTACCAACTACCACGGACCGCAACAGGTTAAAGTATGCACACAAGCCAAACACACCTACTTATATTACAAACCGTTCAAATCCCAACTATTCCAACTCAAAACTGAGTAATTAACATTATTACAAACTTTTACAAACTCAAATTATTCCAAAAGAAGCCTACTAGCTTAACTCGATCAACCTGAACCCCTAGCTCTCGCGCTGGACTGGGGATCCTCGGTACCAACCGGTTCCTTCTTAACTGGAAAAAAAACATAAACAACATCGCACAAATGAGCTAACTAGCTCAGCAAGTCACAATGACAAAACTGAGAATAATGATCATCAAGTGAAAAGGGTTATGATACCAAGTGAACAATGAATTATGATTTAGAATTGGATATTATATTTTCATTTTAAAAACCAAGGTTAGGCTGCTGATCAGTCACGCACTAACCCCGAGCAAATCATACAACACTGCTTTAACTACTGGATCCAAGGCACACATTGGCCTAACTTGACCATTATATGGTCTGACCACGAATCTGGTCCATAATTTTATAAAAATAATCCAATTCTAACAAAATAACATAATAAACAGTAATAAGCAATAAACATAATCATTAACAACATTAGACGTTCAATAATAAATTGGTTTCAATCTGCATAAGGATCAATATGGCATTTTCAAAGCTTGGATGTTAGGTAATGAAAGATTTGGATAACAAAGGAATCAATGTTTCAGGGTTACCAGGAATTGGTCTTTCAAATCATAAGGTACAATGGTTTGAGTATATAAGTAAGTCGATTCAGTGTTTGGTATTTAGTTTGTATGTATTTGTGGAGTAGTATCGTATATCTGTGATTCGTATTTGGGTGTACAACAATCAATGGTTTAGAAAGAATAAGGTTTACGGCTCAAGATCAATAACTGGAATCAAGGTTTTAGGTTCAGTGCTTCAAAGCACTTGCAATATAAAACAGGACTATCAATCCACTATAATACATCTCGAGAAAGTTCAGAACACTTGTCTGGTATTAGCTTGCTATACTTCTCTAACTTTCAACCACAACCGTCTACTCCTCGACTATCTGTTTCCCTTTCCTACGCCTTGCCTCTTCTGCTCACATATCATAAGCATCTATCAATATTTAACTCATACGATTCTATTTGACATATACTTCTATCTACCCTTCGTTTTACCCAAATCTGATTAACGGATCGAAAGTTATACTATAAACAAGTAAACATCGAATATATAAACCGACAGTTAACCAACAAGTCACATATAGCACATAACACGTCAAATAATCAATGATATATCATTTATAAAGAAGTCTCGGGTCATAAACAGGCTTTCGGGTATTTAAAATGATTTTTAAAACATTTTTCGGAATTAAAACGGGTCGTTGGATCAATTTCGGAGTAATAAACAGGGTTCGGTTGGCCCAATCTGGCTTCAAACCAAGTTTATAATAACTATCGAGCCTTGAAAATAATTTAAAATAATATTTTAAAGCTCGAATCTATTTTTTGGAATGTTTAAATCATTTTTAAATAATTAAATCTAATTAAATAATAATTAAAATCAATTAATAATTAATTAAATCAATTAATCAACTAAATTTCGAATTAATTGACCAATTAATCAATTAAAAATTAACTGAAATTAATTAACTAATTAATTCAGATTTATTTTTGAATTAAAAATAATTTTTTGAATTAAAATAATATTTTTTGGAATTTTCAGAAATTAAAAACGAATTTTTATAATAAAAAAATAGGAAATATGATTTTTAAATAATTTATAAACAGGAATCCAAAATATGCAAACTCTGGGAACCTGGGGGACTAAACTGTTTCTTCCCCAAAAGTGCAGGGGCCTGTTTGCAATTTTTGTAAACCCCCGTCGTCAACTCGTCGGAGTGTGGCAGGAGAACACGATTCCGACCACCTCAGGCCACCAAACTATCCAGAATTAAACTACAGGCTACCAGCAACTTGTACATGCAATCAAAACACATCAATCATCCCTGTCCTGGCCTGAAAATGGCCAAGAACATCGCCGGTTTCCGGCGAAACATCGAAAACTTTAAAACACAACTCCCTTTGATTCAGACATCCTCTATTAATGAGTTATATACCAATCGATTGCAAATTTCATAAGGAACACAACCCACTATAAATCAACATCTAATAACCCCTAAATCAAAAAGCCCCAAATTTCAATTGAAAATATTCATACGGGTTATAAACCCTAATTTCAAAATTCGAAGATTAAACTCAATTTTGAACATGTTATTGAACTCCAAATCAGACGTATGACATATGAAAATCATGAGGAAAACAAGCTCTACAACATGCAATCATCAAATCATTAAAACAATCATCCGAACAAAAATTCATATTTTTAATAAAAATAATTCAAAAATAAATAAATTTTCAGAAAATAAACCTTGATTTCTGCAGTGATATGGAACACAAAATCTGATAGTACTCCTCGAGACCTTCGATTTGGTTACTCCAACTTTCCCAACTGATTTCAATAACACCTTGAAATTGTAGTTTGATTCTCAGAAGGTTTTATGAATTTAGGGTTTTTCTCTGGAAAATTATATATTTAACTGACTGCAAATGATTTTGATACAGAATAAAATACGGTAAAAGGCTATTTATAATTACGGAAAATTAGTATCCCGTTGGATCATTCCGGATATAAAATGGTACGTTTATTTATAAAAACTGATCCAAACGATACCGGTTTTCGGGATAAATATCCAAATCAGTACAATTTGTAATGCGGTCTTGGTCTCAGCGCCTGGCTACACGTATTACGAGGTGATAATTGTGATAGTTTAATAAAAAGATCTCGTTTATCGAAAATACGAGTTTTATCGATTTACCGAAACAAATAATGTATCGAAAATGTTGCGCCGGGACCCGCGCAGGACAAACTGTACGCCGGATCGAAAAAGTCAAAATATGGAAAATGCTCGGAATATTACAATTAGGTTAGGAAGGAGTTCTTGGAAGAGTTTCGGGTTATAAAAACGTAAAAAAGGGGGACATCGGTTGGTTCCCGATTTTATAAAATAGGTTTTAAATACTCGAAAAAAGATTTTATAAAATCCATATATTTCCTATAAAATCATAAATCAACATAAAAATAATTAGGAAGATATGAAAATTATCTATATTTTATTTTGGACATATAAAAATTAAAATACTCAATTAATATTATTTTTTAAACATCCAAACACATTTAACACTTAACAAATAATTCACAGAATAGATACTGAACACATATAATAATTGTCTATTAACAAAAATAATTACACGATATATCCCGGATATTACATATATGACAGACAATGAAGTTAGGAACAAAGAATTTCTACAAAAACTTCAAACATGGAAACTCTGTCAGTCTGAGGTTCACCACTAAGGAATGGAAATGTGAGGTGGAGAGGGTTGGAGGCCATTGCAGATTTGGGAAAGGCTGGTCTGATTTTGTATCAGACACATGACTTGGAATTGATGATTCTATAGTGATATACAGGATGCATAATAATATAGAAAATATGAACAATGTGAATGTTTGCATCTATAAACATGATGTTTATGAGAAAGATCTTGATAGAGGTAATGTGATAAATTAACTACTTTAAATTCTATATTTAATTTGATTCAATTACAGATATTCTACAATATTATAAACTTATAAATTATTTTATTTTTTGTGGCAGGAAACTTGTTTGCGCCAAAATCCTTTCTGAAAATCGTCTCTAAAGATACTCTAGCATGTGGAGGTTTTGTAAGTAGTTTTTTGTGTGATTTAATCGAAAAGGTGAAGGGTTTTTAGCACAAAAACGCAGCGAAAACGTAAATTTAATCTTAAAAAACCGAAACCCTCCACATGATCCATGCGAAAAAATAATATTTAATTCGTAGTTCAGTATGTTTACCTTAAGAAGCTTTACGTTATTGGAAAGATGGAGGTCTTTAATAGCGATCCAAGAACGATGAACGGAGATCCTTAGCAGCTGCTCCTCAAGTGTGAAACACTCCACCGGTATCCACCAAGAAAATGATGTAATGAAGGAGGAGTAGATGGAGAGAATTAGGGTTTTGTAAATCTTTTTGGTTGAGGCAAAAATAGGGTTTATAATAGTATATTTATAGGCAAAATTTTCAGCTGAAAATTTTCCCATAAAATATTATTATTATTAACCCTTTATTATTCTCACTAATAATTAAAACACCTTTTAATTATTAATCCTTTTTCTAAACTCTTTAGAAATAATTCTCTCACTTGATTTAATTTCCAAAAATTAAATTCTTAATTAATAATATTAAGAACCTTTTCTTAATTAATTTATAATCAATTAAATCTCATTTAATCAATTATTAAATTTGCCAATTAATTATTTATTTCATAATTAAATAATTATCAGCCATTATTAATTAATTCCTCCACCATTATATCATTCTCTTTTATGGTGTGACCCTGTAGGTTCAATATTAAGCCGGTAGTAGAAATAATAATAATAAAACTATTTTATCATTATTTATATAAATTCTCTAATTCATTAAATATGATTAATTAATTAATCATATTTATTCTACATCGTGAGGGATACTTCTCAGCATATCGCGACTATCCGGATAATACGAATTCACTGCTTAGAATACCAAGAACCTATTCAGTGAGTAGTTACCGTACAATTAATTCCTTCTACCCTGTAATGTCACGATTAAATACAAGGCATGGAACTTGTGTCAAGCCTATCTAATTTAATCACTTGCTTTCTCATTCACTATGCTTAGTTCTAATTAATGTAAATTAGAAACTCCTTTCTAATTTCATTCATTCTGGCCAGAGATTCCTGAACTAACATAAGTGGATCAGCATTGAACATTCTCTTCCTACACTGGAAGGGGTAGATCCTTTATTGATTATACACTATCTTCGTGTACAAATTCCTATACCCAGTAGAGCCCTTATAATTGTCCCTTGAGACTAAGAACTAAACCAAAGCATAGTTCAGTGTACACAAGATGACTATGATGACCTCAAGTCTAAGGATACTTGTACAACTATCACTATGTGAACAACTGCTGACACGTGAGTGAACTCCATCAATTGTTCAGCTGTGTGAGTCATATTCAGTGAACTTATTCTATAATAAGCACCTACATACTAGCTATAGTGTCACCACACAAATGTGTATGAGAACAGACATCCTTCATAATGAAGCAAGCATAGTATGTACCGATATTTGCGGATTATTAATTACCAGTTAGTAATCCTACGATCAGGAACTATTTAAGTTTAGAGTTATCATCTTTTAGGTCTCATTATTATGATCTCATCACAATCCATAAAAAGCTTTACTCTAAACTGTGGTATATCTTATTTAAACATTTAAATAGATAGAGCCCGCAATAAAAACAAAACAAGCCTTTTATTAATATCAATGAAATCAAAACAGATTACATAAAAGTTATTCCTAAATCCTCATACATGATTGGACTTAGGACATATCTCTTTCAAAAGGCTGTATATATAATAGAGTCTATATGTTTGTGTGTTTGTTTTGTGTTTTTATGTGTAATCTGTAAACATTGTATTGTTTATTGTTTTTTCCAAGATTGTACCAAGTTTGGTGCGGTACAAATACAGTGAAAAGCTTATGAAAATAATGAAAATCTCGCTTGAAGGGCATGAATCTTTCGTTTCATACAACTCGGTAAATGGATATTTTAACTGCCTTGGATATGTGTTAAAGATATTTTATTTGTGCGAAAGAGATACACTTTTATTTATAATGGATGATAGTGATATCATTTCAGCAAGTATATTTCAGGAAGATGGATTAGAGACTGATTATTTGAAAAGGCATATTAGAGGAAAAGAGATGATTGGAAAAGATTGGTTTCTACAGGTTCATTTAAATTCAGGTGAAGGTATGTCACTTATCAATGTCTTAAAATCTTTATGATTTTAAATTTATATTTATTGGACATATGTTTCTTAATTACATATTTTATAGATATGGAGATTGAACATAAATTTGATGACGGAGAAAAAGGAAAATGTCTTTTAATGGAAGAAGCAGATGAGATCAATCCATTGCAGGAATTTGTAGTTGGTTACCACTAATAAAGGATGCAAATATTCCTAAAATAAATTTGAAATTGAAGCAGAAGGAGAAGATGGTATGTAATCATATCAATTCATATTAATAGAATCAAGTTAGATGGTTTTTTAAATTTCAAAATAATTATCTTCTGACCCTGTAATTATTAGGTGGATATTTTTGTATCCAAGCTTCTAGAGTTTATTGTGATTCTTAAATCCGGTAACTATGTATAAAATGTAGTGGTAAGTTTTTTATTTAATATTGTACAAATTTAGCATATTAATTTTGCTATAATATATAGTTTGCTGCAAGTATGGTTTACTAATGAGTTTTTTAAAATTTAACTGATTTATACAGAAATTACCAGAGAGGTTGGCTACAACATTTGCAAGTGTGATGCCAAAAAAAGTTTGCTTTCGGTTACCAAATGGTCGTCAATTTGATGTCAAGTATTCACAGGAAGACCACAGTTTTGTAAAGCGTACATGATTCTTGAAAGAAGTTAGCAGGTATTCAGCTACAATTCTGATTTTCAAGCATGAGGACCTGGGACAATTTATGGTCTGTGCACTAAATCCTAATGCAATTGAAGTAGATTATACTTCTGCAAGACTCGCTAACCGGTCACATTTATCTTCTAGAGGTAAATGCACATTTATACAAAGTTTTTACTTATTTGTTTTGAGAGAGAATTTTAATTTTCATTATTCATTATAACTAAAATTGGATATTGATATTTAATTTATAGATACAATAAGTGGAATTGATTGCAAGTTCATGGTATTTGGTATTGTCGATGTAGTAGACTATGGAGTAATAATAAGCTTTAAATTGCCTAATCATTATTTTCCCGCACTATGATCAGTATCTCTTTTTTGTAGCAATAATAATCTCTTTTTTGTAGCAATACTAACTTTTAAACCTAGCGATACTTATGATGCTTGTGACAGACCATACCAGAAAAGTTTCACACCTCTTTTGGACTATTAATACCTGTCAAAGTACAGTTGATGTTAAAGAATGGAATGATATACAATTGTCAGTACTTTGAATCTACTGGGAAGATTTCTGATCTACTGGAGCTAGTAAATGATAAAATGTTTGAGAGGAAGGATTTTATGTTGCTTTCCTACAGAGGATCTGGGAAGTTTGACACTGTCATTTTTTATAGTTCAAAAATTGAAAAATTACCTGTCAGATGTTCATCAAGAAATGGTAATACTTTAAGTACTGCATATCATTTAATTTGTCTGGTAATTAGGATACCAAATATTAGTCATATAATATTCTTGTTAAAATGTTAAGACTTATTGAAGCAATGCACCCATTCGCTAATAATTGAGAAGCTATTTATGAAAATATTCATCTTAATACATTTTCTTAATTGTCTGCAGATGTTAATGAAGAGCTTGAAGGTGGAATTGCGGAAATAGGACCGATTGTTGACATGAATATTAAAGAAGAGGCTGATGATGCTGCAGAAATTCCTGAAGCAGGAATGCAGGAAGAAGAAGAAATCTCTGATATGGATATTGAAGGAGAAATCAGTACATATGCCCAATGGCGTGTGTAACCAATAGGTTTAACACCTTCAGGCGCCTCAACCAGAGTCCATACTTGGTTGGTATACATAGATTCCATTTCGGATTTCATGGCACTATGTCATTTCTCTGAGTCAACACTACTCATAGCCTCATTATAGGTCACAGGGTCGTCATCATCAATGATTGACAACTCATTGTCATTCTCAATGACAAGGCCATAATACCTCTCAGGTTGGCGAGACACTCTCCCTGTCCTACGAATGGGCTGTTCCACAGAAGGTTGTTCAGTCTGAACAGGTGTTTCCACTTGATCCGTAGTAGTTTGTGCTTCTTGAGCTTCATCAAGTTCAATTTCGCTCCCACTGTTTCCTTCAAGGATAAACTCCTTTTCCAAGAAGGTAGCATGTCTGGAGACAAACACCCGATGATCGGTGTAAAAGTAATACCCCAAAGTCTCTTTAGGATATCCCACAAAATTACATTTTACGGATCGAGATTCCAGCTTATCTGGGTCAATTTTCTTGACATAAGCTGGACATCCCCAAATCTTAACGTGTTTAAGACTCGGTTTCCTTTCTTTCCATATCTCATATGGTGTTTGAGGAACAGATTTGGAAGGCACCTTATTCAGTAAATATGTTGAGGCTTCCAATGCATAACCCTATAGGAATACTGGAAGATTCGCATAGCTCATCATGGACCGAACCATGTCTAACAAAGTTCGATTTCTCCTTTCAGATACCCCATTTAACTGTGGAGTATATGGAGGAGTCCACTGGGAGACTATACCATTTTCTTTGAGATAATCTAGAAATTCTCCATTCAAGTATTCACCACCTCGATCTGATCGAAGAGTTATAATACTGTGTTTGGTTTATTTCTCCACTTCATGTTTATATTCTTTGAACTTTTCAAAGGCTTCAGACTTATGTTTCATCAAATACACATATTCGAATCTAGATCTATCATCTATGAAAGTAATGAAGTACGAAAATCCACCCATGGCTTGCGTAGACATTGGTCCACATACATCTGTGTGTACCAATCCTAGCAAATCTGCAACCCTCTCTCCATGTCCACTAAATGGAGATTTGGTCATTTTACCCAATAAACAGGACTCGCATGTAGGATAAGATTTAAAATCAAAGGGGTCAAGTAACCCTTCCTTTTGCAATGTCCGCAGTCTATTTACACTAATATGACCTAGCCTACAGTGCCATAAATAGGTCAGATTTTCATCATCTCGTTTTCTTTTATTAGTTTGTTCAATCTGAAGTAAATTATGCTCTACATCACATACATACAGACCATTATTTAAAATTCCACGTCCAAAAAAAGAACATTATCTCTAAGGATTGAACATTCATTATTCTTAATAATAAATGAAAAACCATCCACATCCAACATAGGAATAGAAACAATATTCCTCACAATAGACGGAACGTAATAACAATTATTCAAAATAATAGTCTTGCCCGTAGGCATATGTAAACTAAATGATCCTACAGATATGGCCGCAACCCTTGCTCTATTGCCCATACGTAGAATCACCTCATCTTTTTCAAGAGTCCTACTTCCCTTTAGTCCTTGCAATGAATTGCAAATATGAGAACCACAGGCGGTATCTAATACCCAAGTAGAAATTTGACCTAGTGACATATTAACTTCGATCATGAACATGCCTGAATCAGAAGCGGTAGTCTTACTACCCTTCTTCTTCTTCAATTCTGCAAGGTAAACCTTGCAGTTCCTCTTCCAGTGCCCCAACTTGTTACAGTGAAAACAAACAGCTAAATTAGGACCAGTCAACTTGTGAGCATCTAGTATGCTCCGGAGTGATAGTGCAGAAGACATGACGAATATAGTAAATCTGTAAATGATAAACACATAACAACACTTAGCAAATATTCAATTTCATTTCAAAACACTATATGAATCGGGTCTTTATTCATAAGTGTCTCCCACTAGTTTATCTAATTTTTTCAACCCCCTAAGTGAAAATTAAGCATTCATAATGCTAGTGGGAATAGGGATCCTACATTCCATCACACAACCTCGGCTGTGGCACGAAACGTCATGTGATGTTCAATAGGCAGACAACTCTTGTCAATTACATCTTATGTTATTTCCTAATATAAGTTTAGCCTCTTGAATAATTGAGTCACGGCTGTGGCACGACAAACTCAATATTCTAAGTCAAGTCTAACCCAACATTTCGTACAATTCAATCAGTCTCCAACGGCGCACGGCTGTAGCACGTACCGACATTTAGATTCTAATTCAATGTACACATCTCTATATAATAGACAAGTATTTCTTATTTCGAAATCAAAGCCCTCGGCTGTAGCACGAAACGACAATGATTTAAAAATAAGAACCACTTTCTACCATATTGGAAGGCTATGACCGACACAAGCCCGTTGTGTCATTGGCCAATTACTACTTCATATTATTTAATTTTAGAGGGATTATATTATGTTACAATCATAATCATATTATAAAGAGATTCTTCCTTTTAAATTAAATATTTCAAATCAATAATCGATAATCAGATGATTCCCAGATCGGGTTGAGCATTGTCAAGAGGCGTCACTTAATAACCCTTTCTTACAGATAGAAATTTGTTATTGACAGAATCATCCTTTCTCTCAATATTGAAAATTCATATTCAATTATGTGTTTCATAAACACAAGAATCTCATGATCGTGTTCATAATATTTATTGTTAAGGCAAGAAACGATTCCTATTCTAGATTTTCTAGAGCACGCCTTATATTGATTTAAGTTCACCTAAATCTATCATCGCATGGTAAACATAGGCATATATCTCATATATAAAATTAAATAAACAAGTAAATGTAAAGTGTAATAAAGTAAATGTGTTTGGTTATGGCCCCATCCTATGTGATCTTTATCAAGCTCATGATAAAGATCAAGGTCAATCTAATATGGTGATGGAAATAAATACAACTACTTATTACATAAGTCTTCTTCTTTGTTTAGACTTCTTGTATTCCTCGTCTTCTTCTTTGTATCACCTCCATTGGATAGCCTTCTTGAGTCTTCAATTACATTACATGATTGAAAGTAAAACTAATCTAATGAACTTACAAGAATAACTCGAGTTACATTCGAGATTTATGATTACAAAGATTGACGACATGCAAATCGTATTTAAAACCAAAACCAAAACCATTACACTAAGGTCGAAAGGCCATAACCATCCACCATGCTCATACAACACATAAAAGCATGTTAAAATATATAATCTGATCTTAACATATCATATTATCCATGATCTAATCATAAAAAGAAAATATGACAAAAATCAGAAAAATCAGAATCAAATCAGAAAAATAAGAATCACTGTTTACTGGTAGTAAACGACGTCAAACGCCTTACAGACGAGTCGTTGATAGCTTTAGCTATGAGTTTTGTTCAGAAGCTCGTTTACCTATGGAATAGGGTATTCGTTTGCGTAAATCGGACACCAGACCCAGATTTCAGCAAATCTATAACACCCTCCAAATCCGGGGTATAGATTTGGGGCATTATTAACAACAATTACCAACTATACCTGCACAAGCGGAATATTAATATAATAATTACCCCGAACTATCACTACTCAGGATCTTTTAAGGGTTGAGTTTGGAAACAAGAATCATGCACTACACTTTATTACAAACCCAACTAAATAAAACCTGTCTCAAGAACTCTCTTTATTACAAAACTTTATTCTATCTACAGTTTCACTACGCAATCTTTTATTCAAACTACACAAAACCTTTATTCAACCCAACATTACTACTTATCCTGCTACACCTGATCTGGCAATTCAAAGCTCTCTTCGGGAATAGGAAGGAACACTCTTGGTATAAGAGGGTCCCGCTGCTTGACTCGCTTCTTGACTATGCGGGTCCTGATGGGTTTCATTCTCTACCTTAACTGTAAAACAATAGGAGTGACAATAAAAGAAATGAGCCAAAATTGCTCAACAAGCCTGCAACAATATATATATTATAAAGAGAGAGAAATAAAGAGAAATAAATGAACCAATAAGCTGCTAGTTTGAACAACCATCTGTATCTGTATATGATAATAATTTGCCAATGATGGCGAGTGCCAAATGAACAAGACTGGAAACAAGAACCAACATATGCACTATAATCTGCTGATCAGTCAGAATATAGTGCGGATCTATACCCAACTGCATAGACCCAACCAACATAAGGAGTACTCAGGCAACTATGGCCTATTAATTAATGGTCTGGGAAAAACCCAGCCTTTATAGTAACCATCCAGTCCAAGGCTGAGCATCCGGAACAATCGGTATGCTATTGATATATCCCAACACCAGGATATACCAGAATATATGTAACAAGGGTAAAGGAATTGAAATATGAACAGGGAATTCAATAAATTGGGTAAATCAAGAATTGAAATGAAATGGAACAAGTGATAATAAATGGGTAACAATGTATATGAACAATAATTATCAAGGAGAATTGATACGATTGAAAGGAAATATAAATCACTATTCTGAATTTAGAATAGGGGAAAAACTTGCCTTGCGCGTACTTAACCTGGTTTAACTTACTGCCTTCTGACCCTAGCTTGCTCTGCCTTGCTAACACTGAACAAATCATGGAAAGATAGGTGTTTAGATAATTTACTACATACGTGTATCTTGAATTGATATCACGCAACCTTATCAGTCTACCCATGCGTTTCTATCTGACTCGCATATATATATATATATATATATTTACACAACACATTTATGCACATAATCACATATAACACGTAACACGTAAAGCACATAATTAATTTCTAGATTTATAATTATTTTTAGAATCAATTCTAGGCTTATACCTGCATTACTAGTCTTATCTGATTTTATTATAATTTTTCGGGATTTATTCGGCTCAATTATATCCCTACTAGGACCTACGAACTATCAGTTATCACCAAACCACTCTTTTTCAGAATAAATTATAACTTACAACTATTTTTATTGGATTCGTCTCATTTTTCTGAGTCTAGGGGTCTTCGTTTCACTTAAATCAGACTAACGGTTGAATTGTTATGAATTAAACACTGATAATTCAATTTATTATTCAATATAGATAATTATTACAACCTTTTAAATCCTAAAATAATTTTTAAATAATTATTTAAGAAAAATCAAAGTCAAAAATAATTTTTTTTATAATTTTTGGAGTTAAAATGAAGAAGTTACGATTTATTAAAAATTATGTGATTAATTATCGAAATAATTAATCACTTTTTAAATATTGAATAAATAAATAACTAATAAATAATTAATAATTGCTTATTTAATAATCTAAAATAATAAATCTCTAATTATCAGGATTAATCACAATTTATTATAATATTTATAACTTATCGATATTTATTCGATTAGATCGATTATTTACAAATAATCAATCGATTTTATTAACGGATACTCTATTTATCGAATATCTACTATGTGCTCGAATTATAATCTAACTCAACGATTAATTACTCGTATAAATACGAGCTACTCGCAATCCTCATATAATTATCGAACTTATTACATTATTACTGAAACTTATACGATTCGTTAATCAATTAATTATCGGTATTTAATTATACGATACAAATAATCACTACAATATTATTCGAATAACTATCGCTCGAATAATAATTCTCATTATCGAATTATTACTCGTAATAATAACTAATTATCGAATTATTAATCATATTATTTAATTATTTTTAATCCTTATTTATTAATTAATTACCTAATTATTAATTAATTACCTAATTATTAATTAATTAGATAACTAATAAATAATTAGATAAATAATTAAATAATTAATTAAATAATTAAATTCGAATTTATAAATTAATAAAATAATTTAGAAATTAATAATACTATTTTTCAGAATTTAGAACTAATTTTTAATTAATTATTAGAATTTTTAAAATCTGATTTTGATTTACTAAAATATAAATAAATAATTAATAAATCAAAAACACAATTCAGGGAATTGGTTTCAGGTTTTGGGGATCAAACCCGGGTCGTTTCCGGTTTGCAAACCGGGTCGAACCCGGGTCGCGAAGAACACTCCTGGCTGCCCAGAAACCCGACGCCGGCGGGGATTTTCCGGTGAAAATCCGGCGAACCAAAACAACGTCCAAACACCACGGTTCCAAGCTGGTTTTGCTTCGTTCTTCACCGAAAACACCACAGGGACGTCCTCCTCTTTCATTCGTCCTTCCTCCCCGTCGAACCAGACCGGCGAACACGAACAGCGGCGGCGTCGTCGTTTTCCGGCGATGCTAAAACGGACACCAAATCGAGTGAAACCGGTGCCAAACGACTCCCTATTCGACGATCTACATCCTCATGGCAACGAAATCATCAAACAATCAACCAGAAACGAAACCCGAATTCAAGATTAAAACCCGAAAACACGAAATTAAAATCACTTAATCAAACAATAAAAATAGTTGCATAATCAGAAACTACGATTCACCAGCTTCAATTTGACTACTTACATGAACGATTTGGACTCCGGAATCACCTTCAAAATCGCGATTGATTATGCTGCCCTGTTCTTCACAGAAACCCTAACCCTAATTCCTTTTTCTTTTTATTTTTATTTTCTGATTTTTAATTATAATTAACTGATTTAATTAATAGTAATTCAGGTATTTATATTTATGAAAATAATACCCCTAAGTAAAATTAAGGGTCTAATTACACTCCTAATAAAAATATTTGGCCCCAATTTTTATAATTTTTGGGTATTAATAATGAATTTTTAAATATCCAATAAATACAAAATAAATACTAAAAATTCCCAAAAATTGTGAAAAATACAAAAATACAAAGAAAAATGATATATGATAATTTCATAATCATATAAAAATAAAAATGTGATTTTTGTGGGGTTTTTGGTACCCGAAGGGGTCCGGAAAAGTCGTTTTTCGCGAAAAATGTCAATTTGTAAAACGTCTAGGGGTTCAGAATAGCGATACGGTATAGGGCATTTTTGGCAAAATAGGGCCAATGATTTTGTTTGAAATACGGGCTTTTAAAACATAGTTTTGAGCTGTACAGGTTTTGATATAATATATATAACTGACGATAGAACGCTCAATAAATATCCAAAACACGTTTGGATCAAAACAACCAACACATAACACATAGCAGTTAGGGTTCAACGACTTAACACATTTAATCACATAATAATACTCATAATTATTATTATTATAATATAATACAAGCGTAATTCCTCGGTCGTTACATTCTCCCCCCCTTAACAAGATTCTGTCCTCAGAATCTAATTATGCAAATAACTGAGGATACTCTTCTAGCATTTCACTTTCAAGCTCCCAGGTTGATTCTTCAACCACTGGGTTTCTCCATAAAACTCTCACTAATGACACAGACTTATTTCTTAATACCCTCTCTTGCCTATCTAGAATTCTTATTGGCTGTTCTACATATGACAAATCTGCCTGAAGTTCTACTGGTTCATACTCTATTACATGCCTTGTATCAGGATTATACCTCTTAAGCATAGATACATGAAATACGTTCTGAATGTACTGCATATGGGGTGGTAGAGCTAACTCGTACGCAACCTTCCCAATTTTCTTCAAAATCTCAAATGGTCCAACGTATCGTGGCTTCAATTTCCCTTTATTGCCAAATCTGGTCAATCCTTTCCATGGCGATATTTTGAGCAATACGTGTTCTCCTTCCTGATAGTCCATATCCTTCCTGGCTTGGTTTGCATATCTACTTTGTCTATCTTGTGCTGCCTCGATTCGTTTTCGAATAAGATTAATCTTTTCTTTTATCTGCTGAATTAATTCTGGACCCAAAATCTTGCGTTCTCCAACTTCATCCCAATGCACGGGTGATCTGCATTTCCTCCCATATAATGCTTCATACGGTGGCATTCCAATACTGGCGTGATAGCTATTATTATAAGAAAATTCCACTAGGGGTAAATGTTCATCCCAACTGCCTTCAAAATCGATCGCACAAACTCGTAGCATGTCCTCAATCGTTTGAATTGTCCTTTCACTTTGGCCGTCAGTTTGCGGATGATAAGCTGTACTCATATTCAACTTCGTTCCTAGACATTCTTGGAATTGTCTCCAAAATCTTGAATTGAAACGAGGATCTCGATCCGATACAATTGATACTGGTACTCCATGACGCATCACAATTTCTTTGAGATACATGTGCACAAATTTGTCGAGCGAAAATCTTTCATTAATTGGTAGAAAATGTGCCGACTTCGTAAGTCTGTCAATGATTACCCATATCGCATCATGATTTGCCCTAGTCCTCGGTAGTCCTACCACAAAATCCATCGCTAAATGTTCCCATTTCCATTCTGGAATGTCTAATGGTTGCAATAACCCACTCGGACGTTGGTGTTCTGCTTTAACTCGCTGGCATGTGTAGCATTTACTCACCCATTCTGCTATCTCCTTCTTCATATTCGGCCACCAAAAGTTTTCCTTCAAATCGCGATACATTTTCGTGCTTCCTGGATGAATGGAATACTTCGAATTATGCGCATCTCGCATAATTTCTTCTTTTAATTCTGCCACGTTAGGGATCCAGATTCTTGACGCAAAACGTAAAATTCCTTCATTATCTTTCTGAGTTGTAATCTCTTCTCCTGTTAAGTTATCGTCTTGACTCATCACTTCTTCTTGACAACGGCGAATCTTTTCCAGCAATTCTGGTTGGAAAGTCATAGCGTAGATAGTTTCTGCAGATTCATTAGGAATACGAATTTCGATTTCCAATTTGTCGAATTCCCTGGCCAATTCTTCGCATGAAGTCAACCGATTTAATCTTTCTTTTCTGCTTAGCGCATCTGCTACAACATTTGCTTTTCCTGGATGATAACTGATTGTAACATCGTAATCTTTAATCAATTCCAGCCATCGACGTTGTCGCATGTTTAGTTCCTTTTGCGTGAAGATATACTTCAGACTTTTATGATCCGTGTAGATTTCACATTTTTCACCGTACAGATAATGTCTCCACAGCTTCAATGCAAAAACAATTGCTGCCAATTCCAGATCATGCGTAGGATATTTCTGTTCATGAGGTTTAAGTTGTCTCGACGCATATGCAATGACGTTACCATGTTGCATCAACACACATCCTAAACCACGATATGAAGCATCACTGTAAATAACAAAATTTCCTTGCTCGTCTGGCAGTACTAATACTGGTGCCGTCACCAACCGATTCTTCAACTCTTGAAAACTTTCTTCACACTTACTATTCCATTCGAACTTTTCACTTTATCGAGTTAACTTGGTCAGCGGTGTAGCTATCTTCGCAAAATCTTTGACAAATCTTCGATAATATCCTGCCAAACCTAAGAAACTTCGAACCTCTGTCGGCGTCTTTGGTCTTTCCCAATTCAACACGGCTTCAATCTTTGCTGGATCAACTTGAATGCCTTCTCTGCTGATGATGTGCCCTAAAAACTGCACTTCTTTCAACCAAAATTCGCATTTGGAAAATTTTGCATAAAGTTGCTCCTTCCGTAATATTTCCAATGTCGTTCTTAATTGCGCTGCATGCTCTTCTTCCGTCTTTGAATAGATCAAGATGTCATCAATAAATATAATGATAAACTTATCCAAATACTTCTTGAATATTCGATTCATCAAATCCATAAACGCTGCAGGTGCATTCGTCAATCCAAAAGCCATCACAAGAAATTCATAGTGTCCGTACCTTGTTCTAAACGCTGTCTTTGGAATATCTTCGGCCTTGATCTTTAACTGATGATAGCCTGATCGTAGGTCAATTTTCGAAAACCATGCCGCTCCTTTTAGTTGATCAAACAAATCATCAATGCGAGGTAAAGGATATTTATTCTTGATAGTTAACTTGTTCAGCTCACGATAATCAATACACAGTCGCATACTACCATCCTTCTTTTTCACGAACAATACTGGCGCACCCCATGGGGATACACTTGGCCTTATAATTCCTTTGTCAAGAAGTTCTTGCAACTGCTTTGCTAATTCCCTCATTTCAATAGGTGCCATTCGATATGGAGCTTTCGAAATTGGTTCAGTCCCTGGCGTCAAATCAATAGTGAATTCGATTTCTCGATCTGGTGGAAGTCCTGGTAATTCGTCCGGAAAAACATCAAGAAATTCACAAACTACAGGAATATCTTCAATCTTCAAATTTCCCTTATCAACATCCCGAACATAGGCTAAATAAGCTTGACATCCTTGACGTAGCAATCTTCTCGTCTGCATTATTGATAGGAATTTCTGCTTTTGCTTCTCACCTTTAAATATTATCGTTTCATTTTCTTCAGTTTGCAATTTCACTCTCTTATTCGCACAGTCAATTTGAGCATTATTACTAGACAGCCAATCCATTCCTAAAATAATATCAAACTCCCCTAACCTAAAAGGTATCAAATCAACTGAAAAATGACATCTCCCTATCTCAATATCACAGCTCGGACATACTCGATCTACTGCAACCTGATCATTATTTGCTAATTTTATGACTAACACTTCATCCAACCACTGAATCTCACAATCTATCTTAGAGATAAAGGCTTCAGAAATAAAAGATCTAGTAGCTCCTGAATCAATCAATACTAAAGCATTTACGGAATTTACAGGAAGTGTACCTGCAACCACATTCGGACTCTGTACCGCTTCCTTCATTGACATGTTGAAAGTCCTTGCTCTGGGCTGATTTTGCTGTGGTAGTGGAGGTGGAGGTAATGCTAAAATTCTTGGAATACTGGCAGCCATTGCAATTCCTCTGCAGTCTTTGGCGATATGTCCTTTTCTCCCACATTGGAAACAAGTAACTTCTGCTTTTCCCATTGGACATTCTCCAGAATAGTGTCCCCTTTGCTTGCACTTGAAACACGTAACATTTAGCTTGTTGCAAACTCCTGTATGCTTTCTACCATACGTTCTGCAATCAGGTATAGGCGGTCGAATAAGCCTTTGCTGAGTTGGGGCAGGTAGTCGATTACCCATCCTCTGGTTGTTTTGTTCTGGTCTCCTAAAGTTTACTTTTCCTCGAGCTTGAAATCCCGGCCTTTTGTTGAAACGATTCTGAAATTTCCCTGGTCCTTTCTCTTTCTGAGCTGCTTCGCTTTCTCCTTCAATAATCATAGCCTTCTGAACAACAGCCGTATAAGTTGTCAATTCAAACACAGCTACCCTGCTACGAATCCATGGTTTTAGTCCTTGCTGAAATCTCTTGGCCCGCTTCTCGTCCGTATCCACCTGCTCTGGAACATACCTTGCCAATTCAGTAAACTTGGTTTCATAATCCGCAACCGATAAGTTGTCTTGTTTCAGCTCCAGGAACTTGATCTCCATCTGGTTCTTCATAAAACGAGGAAAATATTTCTCCAAGAAAAGATCAGTGAATCTGTTCCAGGTCACCACACCTTCTTCCAAAGCTTTCTTTGATTCCCACCAGTAATTAGCTTCGCCTTTTAGAAAATAGCTAGCAAAATCTGTCTTCTGCTCTTCCTCAACCTTTACCAACGAAAAAGCCTTTTCCATCTCTTTCAGCCAAGCTCTCGCTTTTGTAGGATCTGTGGAACCCATAAATTCCGGTGGCTTCACCGACTGAAATTGCTTGAAAGTAGTCGTAGGTGCTGCTGGTGGTATTTGATGTCCTGGATGAGCGGCTTGCTGTAACATCTGTTGCTGGAACTGCTGTTGCTGCTGCTGCATTTGTTGTTGCATCATCAACATCTGCTGTTGCATGAGATTAAACATCTGATCCATCTGATTATTATTGTTTTGGCCCTCGGTGTTTCCATTCGATGAGTTGGGCTGCGCTTTTCTCTTAGGTGCCATTTTTCTGATAAATAAATAATGGATCTTATTTAATAACAGTATATTAAACATATATTAAAATAGTCGATTCGAGAAATAAAATAACTTATTAAATAACTGAATAGATAAAACAGTATGATAGTTTTTAAAATTTTTTTTTTTTTTTTTTTTTTACAACATGATCGTGAATAAAACTACATTTGTAAATATGCAATGGTACTGAAATAAATGTAAATGCTTAAATGACTGGAAATAAAATAAAGAAAACGTGCAAAAGATTATCTCATATATATATATAGGTAGAACACCAGCTACAGGTGTCAGTGCTTGATACAAAACCCTATGATATAACAGTCGTACTGCTACTACTATCAGTCAGAGTCAGTAGCTACACTCATACAAACTAGTCATACAATACTATGCTGCCTCTATCTACAAAATATACATAATACAACACTCATCGATCTGCTGGTCTCAAAATCCTGGTGGTACGTGGCTCAACTCCTCCTGCACTGCCTCTAGCACTGCCTCGGTAAGTCCCAATGCTCTGCGATATGCTGTCTCCGCACTAAGATCCTGCTGTCTCAAATCAGTAAGCTGCTGCGAAATAACCCGGTGAATATGATGTAGTCTCTCTCTCAGTATATAATCCGGTCGTAATGCTCTGACAGGACCATCCGTCTGTGTCTCATACAATCCAAGGATCTCTCTACACTGGTTCTACCATCTAATCCTCTCCTCCCTCTCTGCCTGAAAGTGCTGGTAAGTCACGGTATGATGCTCATGAAGATTAGTGCTGGAACCTCGAGAAGGTAATGGTCCATCTACCACGATCTCATCCATAAACTCTGGCTGAGGAAACTGATACACTCCTGGAACAGGTGCATAAATGGCTAATGGGGCAGGAAATAAGACAGGCTGCTCCATAGGCGCATACACAGGCGGCTCTGCCTCTGGCTCCATCGGTGGCATCTCTGGAATCTCAACGGGTGGCATAGGAATCTGAGGCTCTAAATCCTCCCACTGCGGAAGATCAACTATATCAGGAATATCAAACATCGGAAACTCTAATGGTGGAATATCTGGTATCTCTGGCTCAACGTATGGAAAATAATCTGCAAAACCTGGTACCTCCGGGGGAAGTGGTATCTCTGGTGCTGGCTCAGGTGGCAATGGAGGTAAGATCTGCTCTGACACTGGGGCTACTACCTGTGCATCCATTGGATCTGTCTCGGTCCTCTCCGTAGATGATGATAAAGAAGCCATCTAATATACATAAAAATAATAACACAAAACAATCAAATCACAATCCTATAACTCATAACTTCTAATCACATAGACAAACAATCCTAACACTCTTACCCTCATCCTATCTTATTTTCCTATCCTATCTTAACCCTAACATTCTTGTTTTCCAAGGTCAATCTTAAGCTCTGATACCAACTATAACACCCTCCAAATCCGGGGTATAGATTTGGGGCATTATTAACAACAATTACCAACTATACCTGCACAAGCGGAATATTAATATAATAATTACCCCGAACTATCACTACTCAGGATCTTTTAAGGGTTGAGTTTGGAAACAAGAATCATGCACTACACTTTATTACAAACCCAACTAAATAAAACCTGTCTCAAGAACTCTCTTTATTACAAAACTTTATTCTATCTACAGTTTCACTACGCAATCTTTTATTCAAACTACACAAAACCTTTATTCAACCCAACATTACTACTTATCCTGCTACACCTGATCTGGCAATTCAAAGCTCTCTTCGGGAATAGGAAGGAACACTCTTGGTATAAGAGGGTCCCGCTGCTTGACTCGCTTCTTGACTATGCGGGTCCTGATGGGTTTCATTCTCTACCTTAACTGTAAAACAATAGGAGTGACAATTAAAGAAATGAGCCAAAATTGCTCAACAAGCCTGCAACAATATATATATATATATATTATAAAGAGAGAGAAATAAAGAGAAATAAATGAACCAATAAGCTGCTAGTTTGAACAACCATCTGTATCTGTATATGATAATAATTTGCCAATGATGGCGAGTGCCAAATGAACAAGACTGGAAACAAGAACCAACATATGCACTATAATCTGCTGATCAGTCAGAATATAGTGCGGATCTATACCCAACTGCATAGACCCAACCAACATAAGGAGTACTCAGGCAACTATGGCCTATTAATTAATGGTCTGGGAAAAACCCAGCCTTTATAGTAACCATCCAGTCCAAGGCTGAGCATCCGGAACAATCGGTATGCTATTGATATATCCCAACACCAGGATATACCAGAATATATGTAACAAGGGTAAAGGAATTGAAATATGAACAGGGAATTCAATAAATTGGGTAAATCAAGAATTGAAATGAAATGGAACAAGTGATAATAAATGGGTAACAGTGTATATGAACAATAATTATCAAAGAGAATTGATACGATAGAAAGGAAATATAAATCACTATTCTGAATTTAGAATACGGGAAAAACTTGCCTTGCGCGTACTTAACCTGGTTTAACTTACTGCCTTCTGACCCTAGCTTGCTCTGCCTTGCTAACACTGAACAAATCATGGAAAGATAGGTGTTTAGATAATTTACTACATACGTGTATCTTGAATTGATATCACGCAACCTTATCAGTCTACCCATGCGTTTCTATCTGACTCGCATATATATATATATATTTACACAACACATTTATGCACATAATCACATATAACACGTAACACGTAAAGCACATAATTAATTTCTAGATTTATAATTATTTTTAGAATCAATTCTAGGCTTATACCTGCATTACTAGTCTTATCTGATTTTATTATAATTTTTCGGGATTTATTCGGCTCAATTATATCCCTACTAGGACCTACGAACTATCAGTTATCACCAAACCACTCTTTTTCAGAATAAATTATAACTTACAACTATTTTTATTGGATTCGTCTCATTTTTCTGAGTCTAGGGGTCTTCGTTTCACTTAAATCGGACTAACGGTTGAATTGTTATGAATTAAACACTGATAATTCAATTTATTATTCAATATAGATAATTATTACAACCTTTTAAATCCTAAAATAATTTTTAAATAATTATTTAAGAAAAATCAAAGTCAAAAATAATTTTTTTTATAATTTTTGGAGTTAAAATGAAGAAGTTACGATTTATTAAAAATTATGTGATTAATTATCGAAATAATTAATCACTTTTTAAATATTGAATAAATAAATAACTAATAAATAATTAATAATTGCTTATTTAATAATCTAAAATAATAAATCTCTAATTATCAGGATTAATCACAATTTATTATAATATTTATAACTTATCGATATTTATTCGATTAGATCGATTATTTACAAATAATCAATCGATTTTATTAACGGATACTCTATTTATCGAATATCTACTATGTGCTCGAATTATAATCTAACTCAACGATTAATTACTCGTATAAATACGAGCTACTCGCAATCCTCATATAATTATCGAACTTATTACATTATTACTGAAACTTATACGATTCGTTAATCAATTAATTATCGGTATTTAATTATACGATACAAATAATCACTACAATATTATTCGAATAACTATCGCTCGAATAATAATTCTCATTATCGAATTATTACTCGTAATAATAACTAATTATCGAATTATTAATCATATTATTTAATTATTTTTAATCCTTATTTATTAATTAATTACCTAATTATTAATTAATTACCTAATTATTAATTAATTAGATAACTAATAAATAATTAGATAAATAATTAAATAATTAATTAAATAATTAAATTCGAATTTATAAATTAATAAAATAATTTAGAAATTAATAATACTATTTTTCAGAATTTAGAACTAATTTTTAATTAATTATTAGAATTTTTAAAATCTGATTTTGATTTACTAAAATATAAATAAATAATTAATAAATCAAAAACACAATTCAGGGAATTGGTTTTAGGTTTTGGGGATCAAACCCGGGTCGTTTCCGGTTTGCAAACCGGGTCGAACCCGGGTCGCGAAGAACACTCCTGGCTGCCCAGAAACCCGACGCCGGCGGGGATTTTCCGGTGAAAATCCGGCGAACCAAAACAACGTCCAAACACCACGGTTCCAAGCTGGTTTTGCTTCGTTCTTCACCGAAAACACCACAGGGACGTCCTCCTCTTTCATTCGTCCTTCCTCCCCGTCGAACCAGACCGGCGAACACGAACAGCGGCGGCGTCGTCGTTTTCCGGCGATGCTAAAACGGACACCAAATCGAGTGAAACCGGTGCCAAACAACTCCCTATTCGACGATCTACATCCTCATGGCAACGAAATCATCAAACAATCAACCGGAAACGAAACCCGAATTCAAGATTAAAACCCGAAAACAGGAAATTAAAATCACTTAATCAAACAATAAAAATAGTTGCATAATCAGAAACTACGATTCACCAGCTTCAATTTGACTACTTACATGAACGATTTGGACTTCGGAATCACCTTCAAAATCGCGATTGATTATGCTGCCCTGTTCTTCACAGAAACCCTAACCCTAATTCCTTTTTCTTTTTATTTTTATTTTCTGATTTTTAATTATAATTAACTGATTTAATTAATAGTAATTCAGGTATTTATATTTATGAAAATAATACCCCTAAATAAAATTAAGGGTCTAATTACACTCCTAATAAAAATATTTGGCCCCAATTTTTATAATTTTTGGGTATTAATAATGAATTTTTAAATATCCAATAAATACAAAATAAATACTAAAAATTCCCAAAAATTGTGAAAAATACAAAAATACAAAGAAAAATGATATATAATAATTTCATAATCATATAAAAATAAAAATGTGATTTTTGTGGGGTTTTTGGTACCCGAAGGGGTCCGGAAAAGTCGTTTTTCGCGAAAAAGGTCAATTTGTAAAACGTCTAGGGGTTCAGAATAGCGATACGGTATAGGGCATTTTTGGCAAAATAGGGCCAATGATTTTGTTTGAAATACGGGCTTTTAAAACATAGTTTTGAGCTGTACAGGTTTTGATATAATATATATAACTGACGATAGAACGCTCAATAAATATCCAAAACACGTTTGGATCAAAACAACCAACACATAACACATAGCAGTTAGGGTTCAACGACTTAACACATTTAATCACATAATAATACTCATAATTATTATTATTATAATATAATACAAGCGTAATTCCTCGGTCGTTACAAAATCTGCAGCAGCCAATTCAGAATCCGTATCTAATATGATTCTCATAATTAGAACAAAAATAAATCATGTATATATCAGTATATATACAGATTACATAATCATCTTATGATTATACAACTCAAATGAATATCATATATTCAAAACCATACATATATAAGCATATTATATCAACATCAAATCATGGCGAATCACGTACATGCTCATATATCGAAAACAGTTAAACACATAAACGAATTATAAACTTTTCACAAGTAGCTCTGATGCCATTGAAGGTTTTTAGCACATAAACGCAGCGAAAACGTAAATTTAATCTTAAAAAACCGAAACCCTCCGCATGATCCATGCGAAAAAATAATATTTAATTCGTAGTTCAGTATGTTTACCTTAAGAAGCTTTACGTTATTGGAAAGATGGAGGTCTTTAATAGCGATCCAAGAACGATGAACGGAGATCCTTAGCAGCTGCTCCTCAAGTGTGAAGCACTCCACCGGTATCCACCAAGAAAATGATGTAATGGAGGAGGAGATGGAGAGAATTAGGGTTTTGTAAATCTTTTTGATTGAGGCAAAAATAGGGTTTATAATAGTATATTTATAGGCAAAATTTTCAGCTGAAAATTTTTCCATAAAATATTATTATTATTAACCCTTTATTATTCTCACTAATAATTAAAACACATTTTAATTATTAATCATTTTTCTAAACTCTTTAAAAATAATTCTCTCACTTGATTTAATTTCAAAAAATTAAATTCTTAATTAATAATATTAAGAACCTTTTCTTAATTTTTATAATCAATTAAATCTCATTTAATCAATTATTAAATTTGCCAATTAATTATTTATTTCATAATTAAATAATTATCAGCCATTATTAATTAATTCCTCCACCATTAAATCATTCTCTTTTATGTTGTGACCCTGTAGGTTCAATATTAAGCCGATAGTAGAAATAAATAATAATAAAACTATTTTATCATTATTTATATAAATTCTCTAATTCATTAAATATGATTAATTAATTAATCATATTTATTCTACATCGTGAGGGATACTTCTCAGCATATCGCGACTATCCGGATAATACGAATTCACTGCTTAGAATATCAAGAACCTATTCAGTGGGTAGTTACCGTATAATTAATTCCTTCTACCCTGCAATGTCATGATTAAATACAAGGCATGGAACTTGTGTCAAGCCTATCTTATTTAATCACTTGCTTTCCCATTCACTATGCTTAGTTCTATTTAATGTAAATTAGAAACTCATTTCTAATTTCATTCACTATGGCCAGAGATTCCTGAACTAACACAAGTGGATCAGCATTGAACATTCTCTTCCTACACTGGAAGGGGTAGATCCTTTATTGATCATACACTATCTTCGTGTATAAATTCCTATACCCAGTAGAGCCCTTATAATTGTCCCTTGAGACTAAGAACTAAACCAAAGCATAGTTCAGTGTACACAAGATGACTATGATGACCTCAAGTCTAAGGATACTTGTACAACTATCACTATGTGAACAACTGCTGACACGTGAGTGAACTCCATCAGTTGTTCAGCTGTGTGAGTCATATTCAGTGAACTTATTCTATAATAAGCACCTACATACTAGCTATAGTGTCACCACACAAATGTCTATGAGAACAGACATCCTTCATAATGAAGCAAGCATAGTATGTACCGATCTTTGCGGATTATTAATTACCAGTTAGTAATCCTACGACCAGGAACTATTTAAGTTTAGAGTTATCATCTTTTAGGTCTCATTATTATGATCTCATCACAATCCATAAAAAGCTTTACTCTAAACTGTGGTATATCTTATTTAAATATTTAAATAGATAGAGCCCGCAATAAAAACAAAACAAGCATTTTATTAATATCAATGAAATCAAAACAGATTACCTAAAAGTTATTCCTAAATCCTCATACATGATTGGACTTAGGACATATCTCTTTCAAAAGGCTGTATATATAATAGAGTCTATATGTTTGTGTGTTTGTTTTGTGTTTTTATGTGTAATCTGTAAACATTGCATTGTTTATTGTTTTTTCCAAGATTGTACCAAGTTTGGTGCGGTACAAATACAGTGAAAAGCTTATGAAAATAATGAAAATCTCGCTTGAAGGGCATGAATCTTTCGTTTCATACAACTCGGTAAATGGATATTTTAACTGCCTTGGATATATGTTAAGGATATTTTATTTGCGCGAAAGAGATACACTTTTATTTATAATGGATGATAGTGATATCATTTCAGCAAGGATATTTCAGGAAGATGGATTAGAGACTGATTATTTGAAAAGGCATATTAGTGGAAAAGAGATGATTGGAAAAGATTGGTTTCTACAGGTTCATTTAAATTCAGGTGAAGGTATGTCACTTATCAATGTCTTAAAATCTTTATGATTTTAAATTTATATTTATTGAACATATGTTTCTTAATTACATATTTTATAGATATGGAGATTGAACATAAATTTGATGACGGAGAAAAAGGAAAAGGTCTTTTAATGGAAGAAGCAAATGAGATCAATCCATTGCAGGAATTTGTAGTTGGTTACCACTAATAAAGGATGCAAATAATTCCTAAAATAAATTTAAAATTGAAGCAGAAGGAGAAGATGGTATGTAATCATATCAATTCATATTAATAGAATCAAGTTAGATGGTTTTTTAAATTTTAAAATAATTATTTTCTGACCCTGTAATTATTAGGTGGATATTTTTGTATCCAAGCTTCCAGAGTTTATTGTGATTCTTAAATCCGGTAACTATGTACAAAATGTAGTGGTAAGTTTTTTATTTAATATTGTACAAATTTCACATATTAATTTTGCTATAATATATAGTTTGCTGCAAGTATGGTTTACTAATGAGTTTTTTAAAATTTAACTGATTTATACAGAAATTACCAGAGAGGTTGGCTACAACATTTGCAAGTGTGATGCCAAAAAAAGTTTGGTTTCGGTTACCAAATGGTCGTCAATTTGATGTCAAGTATTCACAGGAAGACCACAGTTTTGTAAAGCGTACATGGTTCTTGAAAGAAGTTAGCAGGTATTCAGCTACAATTCTGATTTTCAAGCATGAGGACCTGGGACAATTTATGGTATGTGCACTAAATCCTAATGCAATTGAAGTAGATTATACTTCTGCAAGACTCGCTAACCGGTCGCATTTATCTTCTAGAGGTAAATGCACATTTATACAAAGTTTTTACTTATTTTTTTTGAGAGAGAATTTTAATTTTCATTATTCATTATAACTAAAATTGGATATTGATATTTAATTTATAGATACAATAAGTGGAATTGATTGCAAGTTCATGGTATTTGGTATTGCCGATGTAGTAGACTCTGGAGTAATAATAAGCTTTAAATTGCCTAATCATTATTTTCCCGCACTATGATCAGTATCTCTTTTTTGTAGCAATACTAATCTCTTTTTTGTAGCAATACTAACTTTTAAACCTAGCGATACTTATGATGCTTGTGACAGACCATACCAGAAAAGTTTCACACCTCTTTTGGACAGTTAATACCTGTCAAAGTACAGTTGATGTTAAATAATGGAATGATATACAATTGTCAGTACTTTGAATCTACTGGGAAGATTTCTGATCTACTGGAGCTAGTAAATGACAAAATATTTGAGAGGAAGGATTTCATGTTGCTTACCTACAGAGGATTTGGGAAGTTTGACACTGTCATTTTTGATAGTTCAAAAATTGAAAAATTACCTGTCAGATGTTCATCAAGAAATGGTAATACTTTAAGTACTGCATATCATTTAATTTGTCTTGTAATTAGGATACCAAATATTAGTCATATAATATTCTTGTTAAAATGTTAACACTTATTGAAGCAATGCACTCATTCGCTAATAATGGAGAAGCTATTTATGAAAATATTCATCTTAATACATTTTCTTAATTGTCTGCAGATGTTAATGAAGAGCTTGAAGGTGGAATTGCGGAAATTGGACCGATTGTTGACATGAATATTAAAGAAGAGGCTGATGATGCTGCAGAAATTCCTGAAGCAGGAATGCAGGAAGAAGAAGAAATCTTTGATATGGATATTGAAGGAGAAATCAGTACATATGCCCAATGGCGTGTGTACCCAATAGTCTCGTAAGTGGATTTGGGCTACTTCCTTTTGTTGCCATTTTGTCCTTGTAATTTTAATCACTAACATTAATGTTTACTAGTGTTTCAGTCATACTAATAACCAGGTTGCCATTTCTGCAATTAAAGTAGTTGGAAATATTGCGAGATGGGGAAGGGATGAACAGATTCAGGTTTGACTAATCCTATTTATAACTTTCTTGTTCTCTATCTTTCTTGCTAAATTATATAGATTTTGTAGTTACACATATCTTGGCTTTTATTTATAACTTTCAGAGTGATCTTGCATGCTTCTTATGATGTTTCCCTGTAATTTTGTTGGGGAGATGCCAACATCATTTTTTTGCCCTCTCTCCTATGTGGTACCATATGATACATTTCTGTTGCATCGGTTATGCCAGCAAATACACAATTACAATTTCATCAAAGAGAATAATATAATCAACAACCAACTTTGTTGAACTGTCGAAGGGTGTAGTCAATCTAAACATATGGAGCTTTGTTGGTCATGTCCCTATAATTCATAAAACTTAGCGCGAAAGATTGTGTTAATTCTTAGTTACTGTTGTATTTCAGATTAATAACAAAAATCATTAAAACTTTAAGAATGTTTGAGAAAAAATCCGGTTTCAACTAATAAATATAAAAAGAATGTATAATTTTAAAAACTATCATCGTAACGTAGAAAAAGTAGAAGAATTAACATTTATATTGTTTAGATTTAAAAAGAAAAGTTACCAATAATTAAATGTATAATTTCTGACAAATTTGTTTAAATTAGGAAAAAAATACTAATAATTAAATGGGTAAATCTCTAGATACAGACCAAAAAGTAAAAAGGGACATAACTCAATAGTAATTGTATCATATATGCAATTATAGGAATAGTTATATCGCGCCCAAATAAGCAATTGCATGACCGTACTGTTGAAGCAGGAAGCCAAAAAGAAACTAATATGTGTTTCACCCCGTCTACAAACATAAGAACAACTGATTCCCATCCATGAAGAATGGAGGTAACTATCTCTTCCATCTAAAAATTTATGTTTTCTATTGTTGAATATGGTTATATTGTAAAAAGGGGTTTGTTATTGTGTCGTTACTTCCGATTAATTGAATTTCTTTGATATTGATTTTCATCTTGATGACCATATGAATGTTATGAAGTTTGTTGATATCCTGTGTTAACCATAGTTCGTGCATGTCAATTTCTGATTATGTATCTAAATTTTATGTTCCAAAATTCGAAAACTGAAAATAGGTGATTAGTTTTGTATGCACAAACAGAATGTGAGACCATCTTAGAAAAATATCACAGTGTTAAAATGATTAAAAATTGGTTTGATTTGTTAATATGTAAGGGAGTACTAAAAAATGTCAATTCACTGACATTAATAATTCATGTAAGACAATATAAGATCACTGTAACTACAATCAATTCTGAATTTGTTAGCAATTAGGATTAGATTCAGTAGTTATTGTGTAAAAATGTTAGAGAATGAAGGTTATAACGAAAGAAAAAGGTTCAATATCTTTTGAGATTACGTTATGATGATGAATAATCAGTACACACCTCTTGTCATATAGTACAATTGAACGAAAAATTGAGATTTTATAAAATCACTATAAACGTAGTCTCTGCATGTAAATTGGTGTTAAGTAAAATTATAATGAAAAAATCCAATATGGCAGTAATTTCATTTTTTTAAAAGGGTCATTTGTCAAAATATGCAACTAAATTGAATGAAACGAAACCATAACAATATCTCTGTTAAAATCTATTATTTTAGCCACATTTCAATTTAGTGATTAACTTTAAATGAGTATTGATATTGATATAATTTGTAATTTACAACAGTAAGGACATATATTTGAAAGAAAAATGGAAGATATAGAAAAAGGTCGAAACAGAAAAGTCGAAAGTTTTTTGTCCTGTAACAACGCCTCAAATGTGTTTGGTTCATTTGTAAGTACCAAAATGTGTTTCTTACATAATGAATGGACATAAAATTTCTTAGTGTAACAAAATTACTATTTGAATGCAGAAAATTCCAGATCAGTTTCTATCAGAGTAACTATGGTTCAGGTGTGGCAATGTATTCTGGAAAGGCAGAATTAATTTAGAAATGAGAATATTTGATGGATTGGAAAGTTTCATGAGGTACTATACAGTTAAAATGTATAGTACGATTCAATTTGACTATTACGGAGACGATACTTTCAAAGTGATAACCTTCAAAACAAATATGGTTGAATAAAATTATCCTACTATTGATGTGGAAATTTTTATAAAAAATAAGAATACTGACAACTGGAAAGCTGAGGAATTCATTCTAGGAAAATCAAATTTGAGAAGCACGCTAGTCTGTGGGGTTTTAATGGTTACAGTTAATTCAAAGAGATGAAAGTTTATAATTTTAACATCGATCCTAAATCATATTTCCTGATATGCTACGCAAGTAAAGGATCGTTATATTTGTGGTGATTGTGACACGAGTAACTTTCGAGATGAGGGAATTTTAAATTATTTTTGTTAAAAAGTGATTGAAAATTGAATTAAATTTTTTATCATATTTTTGTTAATTATAAATATCAAACTGTACAAAAATCTGACATCTTTTTCAATAATCTTCAATATATTTACTATGTGTTAAAATTTATGTTCATTTAGTTTACCTAATTACATTCTTAAAAAAATATGATCCAAAAATTATTACAAAAACTTATTTTCAAGATATATTATTTTTAACTTGTTATGATTAAATACAACTATAGAGTACAATATTACTTCACGTTGTCTCACAATGCGTCTTGTATTTTATTATTAGAAATAATTATTAATATTAAAAAAATTATTATGACAAAATTAAATTGCTTGAAATAAGGTTAGGAAAATATTACTTGATCGCATTATATTAACATTATTAATATAATGCAAAATATTAAACGGTGCATAAATTTTACGTCTTTTTTCAAAAAAATTAATAAAAACGGTTACATATAAAAAATTTGTAATTAATTTAATTATTTAAATTTTCGATGAAATGAGATCAAAGATTTCTTAAAAATTATCATAAATTTATAAAAAAAATTAGTATGACAAAGACACATTATGCCCTTAATATAAAATTTTGAATATATTTAATATGTTTAATTAAATATTAAATGAAATAAAAATTCAAAATTCATACTAAAAGATGATTTTCCCGATTTTATGTCCCACGTGTTACTCCTATGTTACCTCACATCATTGTCTCAGCATTTATATAAAAAATATATATTTAGTGACCAGTAGATAAACGGAGGAGTCTCGTGTTAGTGAGAATTGTGATAAGATGAATTTTCCGGACATGGTAATTTAAATTATTTATATAATTTAATTATTAATAAATTATTTGATTATATTAAAAAAAGATTGATTCAAAAATTTACTTTAGTATTAGTTTAAATATTTAAAAAATTCAATATAATTTGTATATCAATGTTATTACAAAAATTAAGAAGAAAGTGTTGAATATTTTTTTTTTTAATTTCGTAGTAAATGATTTCATAATATTCGTTTTACAAAATAAATGATTATTATGTATTAAAAAATTAGTTAACATGTGTATAAAACTAACATATATGTGAACCACTTTAATTAAAATTTAAGGAAATTTAAAATTCTATTCGATGAATTTTTCCTAATATGTAGATTGTGTTAATTAAAATTTATGTGCCATGAAATATAAATACTTGAAATTATATGACAACTTATTTTACATGAATTATTATGTATGACTTTCTGATAATATAATAATTTAAAATTGTGTTATGTTTAACTATTAGAATTAATGATGCTAAAAAAGGATGATGAAAATAAACTTTTATAAATTTTTAATACCTTATTTTTATAATCCATTAAATTATATATTATGACACGCGTGTTTTAGTTTTAAATATTTAATATGTTGAAATCATTTATACTATATATAAATAATTTGTTTCTTCATGTGAGAATATTAATTTGATACAAAAGTCTATTTTACTAAATAGTATTATCACATATAAGTACACAAAAAATGTAATATAAATATTATTATTAGAACTACAATATATAACAGAAATTTGTAATACAAATTATATTAAATATTACCAAAAACAAAAATTCTTTATCATTGAATCATCAATCAGTAGCAACTTAAAAGAAATTTAAAATGGCTTAAAAAGTAAACTTGTTAAAATGTTAAACTCAAATAATTCTTTTGAACCAAACCGATCATTCAGTGCCTGACCTAAAAAAGAAACAAATCACTTTGTACAATAATACCTTAGGTCGGTATAGTAACTATGGTAATTCTAGGTAACTTCTAATAGTATTTAACATTAGTTCATCAGATGTTGGATTAGTATGTGTTTACAGGGTTCAAAAAACTTGGATTAGTATGTGTTTATAGGGTTCAAAAAGTCCAGAGTCCTTGTGCTCCAAAGGTTAATATGAGAGAATCGAGTGTAATAAATAGTTCTCTCCAGCAGTGACAAAATTGAATTCCCAAACCTTTTTGTTTCTGAAATACCAGATCCCCCACAAAGTTTTAGCTATCATGATCCTTTCACAAATATAGTGTGAGGCAGTTAATTCTAATTCTTTGTGAATGGTAACGTGCATTGCTTGATGTACTTGATCTTTCTTCAGATTGTCCAGGAGTTTATCATCAGACATGTTGCTAGTTTCCATAACCTCAACACCATCTTCAGGTTTACTGACCCTGCTTGATTGCTCCATGTTTATTTGATCATCAGAACTGATGTGAACATCTGCGTCCACAGTGTCTTCATAATTGTGGCTACTTGAAGAAGAATCTGCACTACAAATCTCTCCCAAGACATGATGAACTGAATCAGGTTGGAGTTCTATTATTTTCTTAGTATCATCAAACTCGACATCAGCCTCATCTACAGCAAATATGATATCACCAAGTCCATTTATTTATGGATCTATTATAGGATTCTGGGTCTTTATAACAATTACAGGTACAACGGAGCCGAACCTGAATAATTGTATGTTGATACAATAAAAAATTATATAAAAAACCTGAGGACCTGAGAAACTGAAAAGAAGAAACATGGAGGTTAGAGTTTAAAACCTGATACGTAATTACTTTATAAAATTTGTTCATATATATTGCACAGTGCAAGTAAACATTCAAAACTGATGGTACAATCCATATCCTTAAGTACCTATTATCAAAATCGTAGCATAGCACATGCATTTTAATTATTTAGCAACTACATGCATGTAGTTAATCAAGCTAACCCCTCCACTGCGGATTAGTACAGAAAAACCTTTAAGTTATTAATTTTTTCAGTGACTGCATAATCTACTTACGGAAGCAGAGAAATGTGTACGAAATTACTATCTGACACATCATAATCTACTTGAAAATTAAATTCATCTTGTATACTTGTAGGTTAACTATTATCCGGTCTCTTCAGGTTATAGCGCAAATATATTAATGATGCTAAACTTGCATTCTTACCTCGCTGTCAGTCAATGGGCGATCAGCTGATATAACGAAGAGAAGCAAATGTGCACGGGGCACAAATTCACTTAACCATTGTATTTTGATAAAATCACATTGCACGACCGCGAGAGCTCCCTTATAGTACCATTGTAGATTCCCGAGCAACACCTAAAGAGGATTGATTAGCTGATATAATAAAGAGAAACAAATCTGCACGGGGCACACGTTCATTTGCCCATTGCATTTTGCGCAAATCACATTGCGGGACAGCGTGAACTTCTTTGTAGTGCCACTGTATAAATCCTCGAGTGACAACATCCTCTTCTCTGATTTTCCTTCGACCCCTGTTACTACCACCACCACCTATAAATTAACAAAACAATTATTAACTATGACAATTAAACACAAACAAAGAAATATCACCAGCAATTCAACAGAATAAGACAAATCAACGTCGTTGTATAACTTACCGAAAGGGCTTTCACCACCAAAGAAAGATTAGAAGATGTATTGTGGGTTAAGGTCACCACCACCATCTCCCATTCCTTCCTTAAGTGCACAAATCATAAATTTCACGCTTTTCAGGATCAGTAAAAACCTCATAAGCCTGAGATATCTCTGTAAACTGTAACACATAAAACATAATTATTCATCCATCATTCCCACACAAATTTACATTGACATTCCCTCATCACTGATCGACTTGAATTAATCAGGCTTGATTACTTCTTCGGGATTAGACTTGATAAGTTGCAACATCTTCTATGGAAGAAATTACAGGTGTTTTGCATTGAGTTAAAATTCGGGTCTTTGACATGCCTGGACTTAAGTTTTCTAGCAAAGGAACAGTCTTTCAACTGCAGTTCCTTTGTAGATAACTTAGTCTTTCTTCCCACCTTTCTTGGGAATTGCTTGCATTCTCCTCCATACACAACACATGTTCTCTCATAGTTATGAACGTGCCCAAATAGAGCCAAGTCGACCTATTACACACGATGTACATGCAAGAATTCAACCACAAATGTTAAATGATTAAATTAGATTCTGCAAGTTATTTTTTCGTAATTGTTCATATCTTGTTAGATTGCATCAGTGGCTATACTGCTTAGATAAAATATGTGTCAACACTTAGAATGAGTATCAATACATCACCTGCGGTAGAATGCATAGGTCTGGAACATGTGTTACATGTCATGCTATAAGTATTCACTTTTCATTTTCAATCTTGTCTTTGCGCTCTGAGTAATCAGTAGACGATATTAGTAAATTAGAATGGGCAAATCATCAAAGTAGTTTTGATATCTAAATGTTGCATACAGCGCAATCTTGGTAAACAGGCTAGACACATCTAAAGTAGCACTCTCGAGCTCTGCTTGTGGCTCAAATGCCTAATCCATGAGCGATTACTCTGACATAACAAACAACCAAATTTCATTGTCAGAATTTCATAAACATAAGCATATGTATAATCTGAAGAATTTCACACATTGTGAGCTATTTAAACATAAGCTAGTAACTCACAAAAAATCTAATGAAGTCTGTTTGTAACACGATAAGAAAGCAAGAAAAATCAAATCTTTGTATCCTAAAATATATCGAACCATTAACTAACTTGTTTGTGGAGTAGATGATGCATCATCATTCGAAGTTTCATCCATCAGCTTTAGCGCTGCTTTTTCTTCCATATCTCACGTCCAAAATTCACAATAGCCACTACCTAATACATATCATAAACCAAATATCGAGTCCAATATAAAGGTTGCATACCATTGCAAATTGACGTCAAAATATTAGGATCTTGATTCTCAGCTAATAAATGTCGATGTGAAGTATTTCCTGTAATATTGGACGTCTGAGGTGTATGACCAATTTTATACTGTTCTCCTGTACAACCAGAAATATAAAGCATTACACATCAAATAAATTAAGCAAAACATCATATACTACATTTGTGAAGCAGAGTGTATTAATTGAATATATATAAAAATTAACCAAGATATCAAAAATTCCAGTACTGAAAATTAAATATCCTGACGGCCTGTGTAGTTGCGTTTTACTGTTGGTTTGAGATAAATTAAAACTCCTAATAGCATTGTGGGATGGAGTACCCACATCTTTGTAAAAATCAGAACAATGGGCAATACCTAATACAAAATAGAGTAATAAAGATACACAAACATATTTTGATGTGTAAGGCAAACGACTCTAGAAATCTCTGAGAAAGTTATTCTGGGAAATAAAACAAATCAATACTCCTGGGATGTAGTCATATTTTTATACAAATCAGAACAGTGGCCAATACCTCCTACAAATTGAGGAACGAAGGTACATAAACATATTTGGACTTGCGAGGCAAATGACTGCTACTAATCACTGAGAAAATTAGTTTGTGAAACAAAAAGTCTAACCTTTAGATTCGGAATAACGATTGCAAGAACCAAGAGGGAGTCGTTCACGTCCTACAGAAAAAAGGGTCTTAATGTAAATATTATCCGTTTCAGCAAAACAGAAACTATATTTATTAATGGCATACCTGACATTAGAGAGGATGAAAAAATGGGATTTTTTTTCTCAGCCACATCTGACTGTATTTGTCGGACTTCAACACTGGAAATACCAAAGAGTTGGGTTATTTTCTTCCGATAACCTACAACAACATCAAAAACACATTGATTATGAAAACACACAATATATTCCTTATGGACTCCAGTAAAAGATCGAACCTTTATTGCCAGAAGAAGGCCCGAGAGGGGGTCGCTTGCGACCTATAAAAGAAGAACACATGAAAAAGATATTGCAGTTATGGTTAATCTAAGTTTGAAAGGCAAGATGAAATATATCCATGAAAAAAGATCATGGATTTTTGAATTTGAATTGATATATTCGTGCATAGAAGAAAGTTATATCTAGGGTTGGTTAATGGCTGCTAAAATCACGTTATCAGTTATAAAAACAGAATCATAGATAACCGGGTAGATCCAATATTAGGTCATGCTTGCAAAGAATGAGAGAGAATAACGAAATCAATAATTATCATTGAATTAGTGTGGTAACAGATGTGAGAAAATCATGCAAATCTTTCCTTAGATAAGATGTTTAAATTTTAAAATTCAAAAAATGTCCATGTTTAGTGTTTTGATGGGTAAAAAAATGGGTAAACTTATATGGATATATCCATGGATATATAGATTTTATACTTAATATGGGTCATGGGTAAATTTATTTACCCATTGGGTAAATTTTGTGGATATATCCATGGATCTAGTGATTTTATACTTAATATGGGTTATGGGTACCCATTTGGAAAATGGGTAAATTAAGGAGTAATCATTAAGAATATATAGATTATATTTAAATATGTTATTATATTTCAATAATATATATTAAAATGCTATTATATTTAATATATTTTCATTGAATATATTATTTATAGTTTTACTTGTATTTAACTAAATATATACTAAATTTATTTTAACATATAAAATTTTCATATATATATATATAAATAATAATAAAATAATTTTATTGAATATGGATAACCATTATAGCTAATAATACCACTAAGTAAAAACTCTTAAATATTCAATTTTTAGAGATTCAATTTTTAGATAACAATCATTTAACTAACCATTTTAGTTATGGGAGGTAATCCTTAATAATCGTGTGCTAAATAAGTCATATTTAACACACTGTCCGAGAACCCTTAGAAATGGCCAGGTATAAGGAAATTTTTTTAGTTTTCCGCGGATATTTTTCGTGAAAGTGATCCGCGGAAGGGAGAAAAATCATTTGACGGAAAATATTCACGCAAGACTAAAAAAATTTCCTTAATTTTGTGGCGCTTGAAAAATAAATCTACCCCTGAAATAGTATGTTAGATAACACACTATTGTCGGTAACATGACCCTTATTAGCCTTTTGATGCGTATAAGTGTCAACTGTCCCGGTTTTGTTAATTTCATGGTTTCTGATGATGTCTCAACAGAATGGATTAACGCAACAAGAATGATTCAACAAGACTTATCCGGATGTTTTGCAAGTCTACAAATAAGGATTAGGGTTTTTATGTAAATCTTGTTTACCTAGATAAATATCTTTTAACTTATCTCAAACAAACCCTATCTTATAAATCAAGTTTGAATTATTCAAAATCTATCTTTTACTTGGTTTATCTATTTCAAACAAACTAACAGATTAGCCTTCAAGACTAATTCAAATATTTTCAAACAAACTTGTTTTCAAATCTTATCTATCTTATCCTTTGTTTAAAAATATATCTGTTAGAACTTTGCCTATAAATATAACTCACTATTTTCAGATTTGTGGCTAATGTTTGCACGTCAATCTTTTATCATCTGAAAACACCTTCTTGTTCTTTATACCTGAGATATACATCCAGTTAAACAAGAAGCCTGGTTTGAGTTGTAATCTTTCACATTCTATTCTTATATCTGAAAGGTGTATTATATCACTTGTCCCGGGTTGTGGAAGTTTGATTACAAAAGGACGGTCAAGTAGCTGTGTGCTAGGGAAAGGTTTCTTTCAAGTGGGCCAAGTTTGTAATCAAGGGAAGTTTGTAAGTACTTTGTTTTAAGTGGATATAATACATTCTCTATGCTAGTTGGCATAGGGACTTGGATGTAGGCCATAGACTAGGACTAGGGGCCGAACCAAGTGAAAGCTCTTGGTGTTATGCATTGTTTAATTTCTTTATTACTACATTTATATTTCAGTAATTTATTTTTGTGCAGTTAAAAGAGACTGTCCCATATCCTGTCTCATTTGTAAAGGGACTGTCCCATTTGCATAAGAGACTGTCCCATTTGCTTTGTCAGTTAGAATATCATACTATCTATCAAGCCATTGAATTTCAATTGGTATCAGAGCAGGTGCATTTAATTCTCTTTTTAGTGTTTATTTTGATTCATGGCTCAACCAGATAGGTATTCAAATAATTATCCACCACTGCTTCATGGTGCTGAAAACTACAATGACTGGAAGTACCGGATGAAAATCTTTCTCCAGCGTGATGCATTCGAATGGGATGCTGTAGAAAATGGTTTTACAACTTCAATGAAAGATAGGAAGCCAAAATCCCTCAAGGATCTCTCTCCTGAAGAAGTGAATGCATTGAACTCCAATGCTAAATCTATGAACTCTCTTCTTAATGGCATGGTAGCTACCGAGTTACGAAAAGTATCAGCATGTACTACGGCCAAACAGATCTGGGATACGATCAAAGTCAGCCACGAAGGCACTTCTAAGGTATGTGAAGTAAAATTAAGTATGCTCATGAGTGACTATGAAGGTTTCAGGTTGGAAAGAGATGAAAGCGTGTGAGATGCTCAAGGGAGATTCTTGACATTGATGAACTCTATCTCACTTCTGGAAAGGATCATTCCTTAATCTGAGATCAATAGGAAAATCCTCAGAGCAATGCCAAAGAAGTTTGCTCCAAAGGTTACAATTCTGCAGGATTCAACACTTCTTTCAACCATGGACACTTTAACACTCTTCAGTGAATTGGAAGAGTTCAAAAATCAGCTACGAAGATATGATGAAGAAGATGAAGCTCCTCGTAAAAAGACTCTTACACTCAATGCCGAAGCTGATGAGTCTCCTGATGATTCTGATGAAGAGATCGCTCTTCTGACCAAGAAGTTTCATAAATTTCTTGCCAAACGGAATGCCACCAAATGACCTATGAAGTCACAGTTTCCAAATAAGGACTTCAAATCTATTCCGAGCAAGGAAAATAAAACAAATCAAAGCAAGGACACTTGTTTTGAGTGTGGAAAGAAAGGACATTTCAAAAAGGACTGCTACAAGCTGAAGAACAAAAAGAAGGCATTAATTACTTGGAGTGATGATGAATCTGACGTAGAGATCGATTCAGATGATGAAGTTGCTCAACTTTGCTTTGCAGGACTCGAGGACGGCTCCAGTGACAATGATGAGGTACAAAATATAAAGTATAATTCAAATATGTCTTCATCGATGTTGAAATTGCAGGTCCAGGTTAAGAAGCTTAAAGAAAAGAATGCTTATTTAAAACAAGCACTAAGTGAAGTTCTTAGTGAAATGGATGATCCCATGAAGGATGAAGCCTTGGTTGCTGAAAACAAATCCTTGCTTGAAAGGGTTTCAAAACTTACTGAGGAAAATCAATATCTCAAAAATGAGATTGAGATGAAAGATGTCTATCTTGAAGCTTTGAAGAAAGAGTCAATTTCTGTTGATCCAGAAACTGTCAAAAGAGACAGTGTACCTGATCCCCTGGTTCCAGAATTAAAGTAAAAATGGCACAACTTGAAAAGGATTTAGCGAAATGCTTTCATGGAAAAGGAACTTTGAATGCTCTTCTTGGTGAACAAATATCTTCTCTTGATAAAGGAGGTTTAGGATGTGAATCAATCAAGAAACGTGCATTTCAAGGCGGTTACAAGCGAGAAACTATGAAGTATAAGATGCCTTATGAGAAATGTCGAGATTATGGCAAAGCTGGTCACATTACATCTGAATCTAGATTATGTGGAATCAAGGGCCACTCATCTAAATCATCTCATAAATCGTCTGCTAGATATAAGTCTGCTAATACATCTGTTAATATTGTTCAGATGTGGATTAAGAAATCAGATAGACATTTATATAAGATCTGTGATACTAACCAACTAGGACCCAAGGTTAAGTGGGTACCTAAGAGATAAAGCAATTTTTTACAGGTTTGCTTGAATATCCATGTTTCGCAAAATAAATGGATCATCAACAGTGATTGTTCACGTCACATGACAGGTGATAAATCCAAGTTTCTACTCTAGTTGCCAAGGAAGGTGGTTTAGTTACTCTTGGAGATTCTAACATCATCCGAATTATTGGAAAATGCACCATTGGTAATGATAGGTTTGCTATTTCTAACGTTCGTTTAGTTGATGGTTTGAAATACAATCTTATTAGTGTAAGTCAACTTACTGATGTTGGTCATAAACTTAAGTTTGATAAAGATGTATGCTATATCGGTACTAAGACTAACGAGTTTGCTTTAGTTGCCAAAAGGAAAGGGAATATTTTTATGTTAGATTTTGATGAACAGTAGGAGAAAATATGTCTTGCTACTGTTCAAGATCAGCAGAATCTTTGGCATCGACATTTAGGTCATGTTCACATGGATCTTCTTCGGAAGATATCTTCTCATGATCTGGTACGAGGTCTACTCAAACTGAAATTCAAGAAGATTAAACCTTGCACAACATGTCAGCTAGGAAAACAGGTAAAAATATCTTTCACTGCTAAGAATCGTGTGTCAATAACTGACCCTTTGCAGCTTCTTCATCTAGATCTTTTTGGTCCAAAAAGGTATGTAAGTTTGGGAGGTAAGAATTATGCTTTTGTTATAGTTGATGATTATTCTCGTTTTACTTGGGTACTATTTTTACGTACTAAGGATGAAGCTTTTGTTGAGTTTAGGGATCGTATTACTAACCTTGAGACTAAGTATTCCTTTAAGCTCAAAACAATTCGTAGCGATCATGGAGGTGAATTCGAGAAGGATTTCATTACCTTCTGCAAATCGAGAGGAATTACTCATGAATTCTCAGCTCCTCATACTCCTCAGCAGAACGGAGTAGTGGAACGCAAAAATAGGGCATTACAGGAAACTGCCAGAACTCTACTGCATAAGAGTAAGCTTCCAAGAAAATTTTGGGCTGAAGAGGTACACACTTCCTGTTATGTTTTAAATAGAGTACTTATTCGTCCTATATTGCTTAAAACTCCCTATGAATTGCTTAAGAAAAAGACTCCTAACATCAGTTATTTTCGAGTATTTGGTTCAAAGTGTTTTATTTTAGATACTCAAAATAATCGAGGCAAGTTCGATGCAAAATCTACGGAAGGAATCTTCTTGGGATATTCTACAATAAGAAAAGCTTATCGTGTTTATAATTCTGTCAAGAACAAAGTAGAAGAATCCATCAATATTGCTTTCAATGAATCCTCAAGGAATATATCTCCAATTGATGAAGACACTGCGGATCTACCGTCTCATTCCCAAATGAGACAGTCTCATTCTGAAAAGAGTCAGTCTCATTCTGACAAATCAAGCAGCCAAAACTCTCCAGGTTCATCTCAGTCTTCTGATAATTCTTCAGGATCTAATCAATCTTCAGATGAATCTTTTGGATCTCCAAAGACTCCTGATAGTGTTTCGAATGTGATATCTGTTGCTCCTTTGGATAAATCTTCACAAGCGGAAATGAGGCAGTCTCTTTTGAATGAGACAACTCCGATTCATTTCCAGGCAGACAATTCTAATGTGGAAGAGATGAGTAATATTCAACTTCCTAAGTCTTCTAGGACTGTTAAGAATCATCCACCAGATAATCTTCTCACTGATTTAGATCAAGGGATTTCTACTCGAAGCATATTTTACAATTTGTGTGCATTCTGTGCTTTTGTTGCTGAGTTCGAACCAAAGAACGCTCAAGAAGCAGTTGCAGATGAACATTGGTCAGTTGCTATGCAGGAAGAACTTAATCAGTTCGAGCGTTTTGATGTTTGGGAACTCGTCCCACCTCCTCAGGATGCCAAAATTATTGGTACTCGTTGGGGTTTCAAGAATAAGAAGGATGAAGATGGAAATATCATTCGAAATAAAGCTCGTTTGGTTGCTTAGGGATACAACCAGCAGGAAGGAATCGATTACGACGAGACTTATGCTCCAGTAGCTCGGTTAGAAGCTATTCTGCAGCTCACAAGAAGTTCAAGCTCTACCAGATGGATGTCAAGAGCGCTTTTCTAAATGGCTATCTCAAGGAAGAAGTTTACGTGAAGCAGCCTCCAGGTTTTATTCATGAGAAGTACCCTAACTATGTTTACAAGCTCAAGAAATATGTCTATTGATTGAGACAGTCCCCTCGTTGTTGGTACGAGCGTCTCAGTCAGTTTCTTGTGAACAATGGTTTTATTCGCGGTACACTCGATCCAACTCTCTTTATTTTTCATAAACGTGATAACTTTCTTTTAGTTCAAGTTTATGTTGATGATATAATATTTGGATCTTCTAACGAATCTTTGTGTAAGTGGTTTTCTGATTGCATGCATAAGGAATTCGATATGAGTTTGATGGGTGAATTGCAGTACTTCAAAGGTTTTCAAATTAATCAGTCTAATGCAGGAATATTTATTCACCAAGGCAAGTACATAAAGGATTTACTCAAAAGATTTGCATTGGATCATGTCACACCTAAATCAACTCCGATGAGTACTTCAATTAAGCTTACAAAGGATGAACAAGGTACACCTGTAGATGTCATTAAATTTCGAGGTATGATTGGTTCATTGTTATATTTAACTGCCTCACGACCTGACATTATGTATAGTGTATGCTTGTGTGCTCGTTTTCAATCTCAACCTAAAGAATCTCATTTGAATGTCGTTAAACGTATTTTTAAATATTTGAAAGGTACGAGTGACTTGGGATTATTTTATCCAAGCTCCTCTTCCTTTGACTTAATCGGTTTTTCAGATACTGACTATGCAGGGTCACATATTGATAGAAAAAGCACAAGTGGTGCTTGTGAATTTTTAGGAGATTGTTTGATTGCATGGCATAGTAAAAAGCAAACTTCTGTAGCTATTTCTACTGCTGAAGGAGAGTACATTGAAGCTGGAAGTTGATGTGCTCAAATTTTATGGATGCAACAAACATTGCAGGATTTTGGTATTTCTTATTCAAATATTCATATTTATTGTGATAATACCTCTGCAATTAATATTTCTAAAAATCCTGTCATGCATTCTCGTACTAAGCATATTGATGTTCGTCATCATTTTCTTCGAGATAATGTTTCTAAAGGTAATATTGAGCTTATTTACATATTTACTGAGAAACAGCGTGCAGATATCTTCACTAAGCCTTTAGCTGAAGATATATTTTGTGTAATGCGTCGTGAACTAGGTATGTGTTCCATGTAATTTTATGTGATTAATTGTGCATTTTGTCATAATATTCATATATATTTTTGTTTTCGTGATAATTAGCTAATTTAGTTCTGTGTTAATCGATTTTTACTATATGTGTTTATCTGTTTTGTAATTATTAGTATTATTATATTTTATTATTTTTAGTCCGTGTGTTATTGAGTGTTTATTGCTTATAGATTTAGGATATCTTTTGATTTAACTTATCACCTCCTCGTATTTCATGCATGTACTTTCTTTTCAGTACATCATTTTTTTCTCTCCTCTGTTCGTTTCCACTTCCATCTCTAACTCTTCAGTTCTCTTCTCTATTTAAGCCCATCTTCTTAACCTTTTCATTTTCTTATTCATCTACTCTCTCCTAAAACACTCAAACCCTTTTCATCTCTCTTCTAATTTCTCAATCTTTTTCCATGGCACGTAAATCGACTCCGTTCACCCGTTCTCGATCCGCCTCTCAACGAACCCCAATCAATGCAGCCTCAGGTTCAAAGCGTCAAAGAGTCGATAAATTGGAATATGAAGTGTCTAACGGGGCATCTGATAGTTCTTTTGAGCGACATGCAAAAGAAAATATTTCGAAGGTGATGTCAAAGTTAATTTTGAAGGGACGTCTGTGTGATTTGGATCTTTTGAAGAAAGTCGGTGTTGTGGAGTTGTTTGAGTCAGTTGGTTGTTCGTCGTTGTTGTCGCCCCTGGAGGTTATTTATCCTGAGTTAGTGAAAGAATTTTATGCCAAGCTTCGTATTCTGGATGGTAATATTGTGTTCTCGGAGGTGCAAGGGAATTCGGTTTGTTTCTGACAAGGGAATTTGTCCGTCGACTACTCATCAAGCTTTTCAAGATATTCTCGGCCTTCATTATGAGGAACAACTCAAAGTCATTCTTGGCGACAATTTCATTTCAGTATCTGTCAAACCGCTGGTAAACGATTTAACTCATGTCTCTCTTTTATTGTTTCGTTTATTTCATACAAACGTACTCCCTCGCAAATCTGACCGTGATAGAGTCACTTTCCAAGATTATATTCTTATGTCTTTTTTTATGAAAAAGATTCAGTGCGATATTGCTTCATTAATTATAACCAATTTGAGTCATTGTGTCAACCATGGTTCTATGTATTTACCGTACCCTGGTCTTCTATCTCGTGTGTTTGAATACTTTCGTGTGTTGACCCCTGTTTCTGTGTCTGACAAAATTTTGGTTGATTTTGATTTGTCAGTGTTAACCTTGAATGGTTTAATTATTTCTGAGTCGAATGAGTTAGTTTTTGATGATTCTCATAGGACAGTTGGTGGAATTCCTAAGTCCTCAAACTATGCGTCTGACCCCTTTGATCAGCCTACAAACACTTTCCTTAATTCCTTGTTGATTAAATTAAATGAAAATTCTGCCGCTTTGGCTAATCTTAATCAACACTTTGCGTCTGTTGAGACTTTAGGTTCGCTAACCTCACAGGTTAGTATGATGCATGCTTCGTTTGAGTTGTTTCGTAAGTTTGTTTGTTCTTCCTTGGATTTAATCAATGCAAAGCTATCAGTTTTGCATGCTTCTGATGTTAAGTTGTCTAAGACTCTGGACTTTGAGTTTGGCACCCTTCAAGAGGGTCTAGTTTCCTCGGCTAAGGCCTTGGAAAAAGAGTTTGTGAAGTTGTTCTTTAAGTTGGGCTCCGAAACAAAGTTTGTGTCGCGGCAGCTGTCCGCTATGCAGGACAAGAGCAAAATGTACTGGCATAAGAAGCGTGACTGGATAGGCGATTGTACTTTGGAAGAGATTACAGCTCCTCTGCCACTTCCTGCCATCCCTCCACCTTCGGTCTTCAGCATGATGCGGGAAGAATACAAAGCGAAGATCTTTGACTAGCTTCGTGAACGGGACGACAAAGTACCAGCTAAAGATGTTTTTGACAAGCTCTTCTCAGAATATGGTTCTGCTCCTGTCTTTCCAACTGCCAAGGATAAAGCTTCGGGTTCGGGAAAAGACAAAGGGAAGGCTCTAGTTAATGTGGACGACTCAGATTAAGCCTTTTACGATGATGAAGGGGGAGGAATTGTTTGAGTTTTTTATTTGAGTTTTTAAGACTTTGATTTGGTTTGTTATGTTTTAAGACTATGATTTTATGTGGTTATATTTTATGATTTTATGATGCTTTGATGTTTGTGTTTCAGACTAAGTTGTTTTGGTTGATGAATGATGAATGTTTTGAAAGACAACTGGACACCCTGGTTGAATGGGTGGGTTGTTCTTTGGGTTTCTAAGTTTTATATATAATTGAGGTTGTCTCATTTGTATGTCTCATTCTCATTATATGCATACTGTTTCATTCATCCTTAACATATCTTACTGTCTCATTCACATTGTTGCATTCATATTATACTTGTTATATTCTGTTCTTGCTAACTTTCTACCTCCAGGAGCTTTAAGTGTTTTTGATAGGGGGAGCAATTTGTCATCATCATAAAAGGGGGAGATTGTTAATTTCATGGTTTCTAATGATGTCTCAACAGAATGGATTAATGCAACAAGAATGATTCAATAAGACTTATCCGGATGTTTTGCAAGTCTACAGATAAGGATTAGGGTTTTTATGTAAATCTTGTTTACCTGGATAAATATCTTTTAACTTATCTCAAACAAACCCTATCATATAAACCAAGTTTGAATTATTCAAAATCTATCTTTTACTTGGTTTATCTATTTCAAACAAACTAACAGATTAGCCTTCAAGATTAATTCAAATATTTTCAAACAAACTTGTTTTCAAATCTTATCGATCTTATCCTTTGTTTGAAAATATATATGTTAGAACTTTGCCTATAAATACAACTCACTATTTTTAGATTTGTGGCTAATGCTTGCACGTCAATCTTTTATCATCTAAAAACACCTTCTTGTTCTTTATACCCGAGATATACATCCAGTTAAACAAGAAGCCTAGTTTGAGTTGTAATCTTTCACATTCTATTCTTGTATCTGAAAGGTGTATTATATCACTTGTCCCGGGTTGTGGGAGTTTGATTACAAGAGGACGTCCAAGTAGTTGTGTGCTAGGTAGCTGTGTGCTAGGGAAAGGTTTCTTTCAAGTGGGCCAAGTTTGTAATCAAGGAAAGTTTGTAAGTACTTTGTTTTAAGTGGATATAATACATTCTCTATGCTAGTTGGCATAGGGACTTGGATGTAGGCCATAGACTAGGACTAGGGGCCGAACCAAGTGAAAACTCTTGGTGTTCTGCATTGTTTAATTTCTTTATTATTGCATTTATATTTCAGTAATTTATTTTTCTGTAGTTAAAAGAGACTGTCCCATACCCTGTCTCATTTGTAAAGGGACTGTCCCATTTGCATAAGAGACTGTCCCATTTGCTTTGTCAGTTAGAATATCATATTATCTATCGAGCCATTTAATTTCAGGTTTGACTATTGCTCTCATCCTAAAATATACACCAAAGTTGTATACACAAAAGTTGTTCTCGTTAGACGCAGTCTTTTAATTTGTGCATATTTTATACACCAATCGTCAGATCACGTCAAATTTAATTTTGTATGCTCCGCGTGTGAGCATAGTTTTCAGAATAATTTTGAGACTTAGGGGTCATTTGATAACCACTTAACGAAACCAGTGGAACTGAATCTGAGGCATTGTATGTTTCAGATCATTTGTTTAATATTTGCTAGTTACTGGACGGCACAAGAATTTATGGACAAAGCGTACAATTTAGCTGGATGACTGGAGCCCAAAGATATGGCTGAACCAGTCCTGAAATCCACTACCCAACTTTTGTACAAATAGTTTTGGGTTCTCCTTTTCGGCTTAATAATTTTTAAGAAAAGTTTATATTCGAATTAAGCTAATTATATTATTATAATATATAAAATAGGGTCAGAGGGTGTCCTCAGGTAAATTACCTCAATTTAATAAAATTTTAAGGAAAAACCATAAATATAAACACCACCCGTATTTGCAAAAATACTCAATATGCTATACTTGTTTTCTTTTAACCTTTATGTCTTCTGAGGTCATCCACCCGGCCAGTAATATTCAATTTATGCAACAAAAAATTTGGGTTTTCATATATCATATGTATTTTTATAGTTACATGTTTTATAAGAGAGATATAAACTAATATTGTCAAACTAATTTTATAGTAATTTAATATCATTTGTTATTATATAAAAACACGTTTTATATTCATTTTTTAGTTACATGATTAAGCACTTGAAATTTTTGTCTAAGATTTTTTTTTGAAAAATAATTAGATTATTGTTATCCAGATAATTTAGAAAAAATATCAGCAAATAACATTAATTCATTCATATTTTCTAGTCACCTTCTCGTTCAGATCAGTTGATCATCCAGAAATTTTTATCATTTAGAAATAATGATTCAGATTTAACAAATGACCCCTTAAAGTATTTCTCTTAAAATATTTAACTCAAGAAAAAGGTTGAATTGATAGTATAAGTCCTTTTGAGCATATAAGATTTGTAATTATTTAATTAATAATGATAAATTTTTTTATTTAAAATAGATCTATTACTATTTTATTTGTTTTCATCACCTGAGTCATAATTGTATGATCTAAAACTAAAGCGGCTATAAATATAAATTAATATATAACTCATACGATACACGGTTAACTTGATTATATATATATATTAAATTATAACTTTAAAATATTTCTTATGGGATTCAGACATTATAATTATTGAATAATAATTTTTAAGATTTATATGTAACGGTTTTCATCAATTTAAACCTAAGGGATGTGGAGTGACAAGAGAAACAACAATCAAACTTTTAATATTTTGACTTTAATATAATACTAGCTTAAAACGCGTGCGATGCACGGATCACACATGTTTTTTAATACTATATAGGTTTTTTAAGTCGATATTTATAAGATAGTTTTGTTTTAGTCCGCATAATTATTATATATTATTTTTTTAGTTAGTTGAATTGTATTTTAATTTTAATTTTGTGTGTGTTTTGATCAATTGTATAATATATTTTTCCTCGAAGAATAATATATATTATTATTTTAATTTTATAGTCGGATCAGTAATATTTATTATTACGTTTTAGTCCGAGGCCCATTATATCAACCAAAGCCAATTAATTATATTTAGTTTGCCTAAATATATTTTAGCCAGAAATATCAATTAGAATAATATAAAACTCAATATAATGGAATTAAAATTGGTAGAAAAAATTAATTTAAATTGGTAGAAGAAGTTGACTTTAATATCAATTATAGTGATATAGAGTTGGATATAAAATTAAATTTAAATTGGTGGAGGAACCTGACTTTAATATCAATTAAAATTAGAATTGATTCACCAACATCAATTAGAATTAAAATAAATAGGTAAGGGTGGATAAGTAATTTCAGCAAGTACTGAACAACCGACTACCAAACTTTTAATGTTTCGTCTATTATAATATACTAACTTTACAACCCGTGCGATGCACGGGTCTTTATTAATATTTTCATATTATTTAAAATTATAATAAATTTCTTTTTGGATTATTACCTTATTAGTATATTTATTAATTATATAAATATTTGTTGTTGGCAGGATTCGAACCTGAATCTTTGGGTCGTGTATAAATAATAATATAAATATTTGCGTTGGTGAGATTCGAACCTGGAGCTTTAGTATTGTATAAATAATAATATAAATATTAGTTGTTGGCGGAGTTCGAACTTGAGAGCTTGAGTAGTTTATATTCTTTTAGTATTTGAATCTAACGATCCTAATCACTTGATTAAAAAGATCCAACGGTCATAAAAGGAGATAACCAAACCAACCAAAAAAATGTATACCAAATTATATCTCATTCCGGTTATTATAGTATAATATAGATAGTTATATCCTATATATAATTGGAGTAAGGGGGTTTGGGTGGTATGGTTTGGTCGTCACATAGGTGGGGTTGCACGTGCTAAAGTACGTATAATATAGACTATATTTATTCATTTATTCTATTATTCTACTATAGTATCTAATAATATGTATAACAAACATTACTTAAGAAATTGAACTATAATTATATATAATACAAGCAACAATTATCTTAATAAAAATAAATATAAGTAACAAATAACAAATAATTTATAATCGGGTCAAAACAGTATCATTTTTTTAAAAAAAATATTGAAAAGGGTAAGTTTGATTTAAAATAGTTTTTAATTGATAATTTTCATTCGTGTCTTATAAAATAAGAAAAATGTTTAGATTATATTTAGGTAAAACTATTATATTTTTTTGTTTGATTTTGTAAAAGGGGAAAATTACGAATTGTCTTTCAAAAACTTTATAGAAATTGAAACACAAATCTAATAAAATACATTAGATTATATTTATTTCATTTATTCTATTATAATATTATAATATTTAATAATATGTATAACAAACACAATAGGTAATTAATTAAGAAATTGAACTATAACTATATATTCTTAAATGATATAAAATAATGTTAAAAGTGTTCTACATATAATACAAGAAAAAATTATCTTAATAAAAACTAAATAAAAGTAACAATCAACAAATCATTTGTTAATCAGTTTATCGTAATATCATTTTTTTTAAAGAAATGAAATGGGCAATTTTGATTTAAAATATTTTTTAGTAAATAATTTTAATTTTTATCTTATAAAATGAGAAACACATTTAGATTGTATTTAGGGATAAATATTATATATGTTTTGTTTCATTTTGTAAAATAAAAAAATTACGGAATGACTTTTACGAAATTTAGAGTATATTAATCCTATAAAACATAAAAATTAGGAAGAAATATAATAATAATAATAATAATAATAATAATAATAAACTATTACAATTCAAAATTGAAAATACAAATCTAATAAGATATATTTAAAAGTACTATAATAATTAAATGTAAATTATATTTTTCAAAATCACTACACAAATATTTCCAGTATTTAGGCTAAAATATTAAACACAAATTAAAATATATAATGTAAAATTACACAAAAAGTAAATGTTTAGAATTATTGAATTTAATAATTTGCAAAAATATAGTTGTAAATAAGTTTAATAAAAAATAATTTCACTAAAATGAACGAAAAAATTATTCTATACAACATAACAATGATATTTAGGAAAAAATAAAATACTACAAATTTTGTTAATTTCAAAATTACAAAACATAAAAATACATCAAATTCACATTCTAAAATTAAATAAAGTTATATATATAACTCAGAAATTTAATTATTAGAATTTTTTAATAATATATAATAATTTTAAATATACATTTATATAAGTTAGTGTTGTTTTAGTTTAAAAAGTGTCACTAATTAGGAGATATAGTTTTATTAATGTCAATATGTGTTTTTATGAAAGATAATTTTGTTTTAATTTAAAGGTAAATTTTAGATCATATACGAATTATCTTTAGTTTGGTATACCGATTAAATCCAACTAATTATATTTAAATTTATTTTATTTCAATTTGTTTAAACCCGGATTTATGGTAAAAAAATAATGTATCAAAGATAAAAATTTATGCTAATTATTTTCTTATTTTAAGTTTAATTTTAATTTTAACATGAATCTAGGTAACTGTAATCTAAGTAACTGTGTGTAGTTAATTTTTAATTTCTATTTAAGGCTGAATCACTAGTAAAATTTTATTTAACCAACTCGAGTGAGTATTATTTATTATTTCGAGTGAATATTATATATTATTTTATATAAATCAAGACTATTAGACATATTACAATTCTATTTATATTTAAATAATTCTATCATAAATATTAATCTATTTATAAGAGTGTTTTAAATATTACTATAATTACGATGCATAAACTACCAACTAAACTTTCATTATTTCGTTTTTAATATAATAATATATATTATTACCACTAAAAGTAAATAAAATTAAATTATAGAACTAAATTAACAAACATAGCAATTTTTTTAAAAAAATAAATATTATAAAATATTTATAAATCACCGAGTGCATTGCACCGATATAAAACTAATATAGATAGTATAGATATAGATAGTATAGACTAGTACAGATATATTTTTTACGCATAAGACAATATTATAAAATGATGATATTTTGTTAATTACTCCCTCCGTCCCATTCAATTATATACATTTACTATTTGCATGTATTTTGAGACTTCTATAAAGTATAGTTTGATAATGTTTTTTTCAATTTTTTTTTTGAATAAAAGTTTAAACATGAAACTTTTATTCAAAATTTTTTTTAAAAAAATATTGTGAAGTTATGTTTTAAATAAATATTGAAAAACGTGCCGTATAATATTCAATGAGACAGAAGGAGTATAATTTTATTTATTTAATTTATTTGTACCTTCCTCTTTATTTTTTTAGTAGAAATGTTTAACAGTCTAAACCCCAATCAAAACCTTAATCTTCATTTCACAAATCCACCAATCTCAATGGCATCACTCTTCCTCCGATCAAACTCCAAAACGCAAACCCTAAAACCCCTCTTCTTCTCAACCCGCCAATACGCCGCCGTTTCGTCATCATCCCCACAAACCCACCACACCCACCACCAGAACACTCACTCTTACACTTCCCCAAATCAATTCCTCAACAGCTGGGACCCACCCAAGAACCCTAAGGACGCCAATTGGAAGCTTGCTATGCTAAGAAGACAGTATGCTAAGCAAGTCAAAGAGGTTCGAAAAGAGTATATTCAAGAAATGGAAGTCCAGAGGATTGACAAGATGAGGAAAGATGAGGCCAAGAAGGAAGCTCTTCGGGTTGCCAATCAACAACGGAAAGCGGCTAAGTTGGAAGCTAAGAAGGTCCAGGCTGCTGAAAGATTGCTGGCTGAGGAGGAGTTTCGGAAAATGCTCGTATGTTTTATGATTAACTCGGTTTTTTTTATATTACATTTGCTTTGCGGTTATCTGTTGATATCCAAAGTATGCGATTGCGCGATATTAAAATTGTGGATATCAGTGTAATTATATAACAAATGTAAGAGAAAATTTGTCTATTTTTGTGGAACCAAATACCTACTAGTAATGGGTGGTTTTCGGGTTAGGTCAATACTAGTATTTAAATATGTGCACACATACATGCGTCCATTGAGGGTTAAACCATTAAGCTGTTATTAGGGGTATTTTCTAGGCTAAGCTTATAAAAGTACAGGATTGTTTGTCAGATAGAGGGTCAGAGTGGGATTTAAAGATGATATAGGATTCATTGTTTGTCGAATAGAGGATCAGAGTTGGAGGATAGAGGGTCAGAGTTTGATATATATGATTGTTTGTGGTATAGAGGGTCAGAGTTTGATGCAAAGATGATATAATGCTGTTTGTCGGATAGAGGGTCATAACTGGATGCAAAGATGATATAGGTCTATTTGTTGGATAGAGGGTCGGAATTGGATGCAAAGATATTAGGGGTGTTTGTCTTTGTTGAAAAGGAACTTATAGTCTTTGGCCTCGTTGTTCAAGTGCTTAGCATAGATTGAGTTCATACATTATGAATGTCCATTTCTCTCTCCACTACTCACCCTATTATACTCGGAAGTTCTGTAATCTATACATTTTATACAACTTGGTTTTGTGAGAAACTATAAGTTTTATTTTATTACAAAAAATTAAGTAGAATATGAACTTAAAATGTCCTCGTTCAAGTGCTTTAGCATAGATTAAGTTCATACATAATGAATGTCCATTTCTCACTCCAATCTCACTCTAGTACTCGGGAGTTCTGTAGTTTATACCTTTTATGCAACTTGGTTAGAAAGTTTATATTTGTATAAAAAACGATTAAGCTGGTGAAATTATGTGCTACTGCCTATTTTCTTCTTGGACTAGTTTGAGCCGCCTTATTGCATTGTCTTTAATGTCCATTGTTGTTGCGTGAGAACTTGGAAATAGTTTAAAACTATATGATTACTATTGTTTCCTTAATTTTTTTTTTGAAATGTCTTACCTGAGAAATAAGGAGCATATCTGCATCATATGACCACCGACTGTATGTATTTACCATTTACATGTCTACTTTTTCAATTTTGTAACTGTGACCACATTGCGCATCATACCCTCCGTGTTATTTCATAGTTGAATATAAGGAACAACTTATCTTCATTATTGTAAGAGAACAAAGCATCTGATTCTTGTCTCCTGTCTTCATGTTTTTTTTTCCACTAAGTTTTTCTATTGTAATTGTAGTAACCATGTGAGAGTATTTTTTTAGCTCCATTTGAGCATCATGGATATTGTGGGTTCTTCTTTCGATGGATCACCCTTATCATCATGATTCAGATAGTTTTACCATCTTATGGAAAAAGTGTCTCCATTAAATTAAGCATAGGTGTGTACTATGTTCGACAGCCAACTTTTGTAATAAATGTCATTTTTCTTGCACGCTTTTATGCTAATGAAATGGACAAAACTGTATCCGCCGCACCTATTTATCTTTCGGTTTCATTGTATAGTCCAGAACTTTTAAATAGCTTTGTGCATGGGTTATGCTCTTTTTGAGCAATGTAATTGCAGTGTTTTTCATTTTATATATTGCATTTGTTTCATAATTTTAGAGCGTATGCATAAACATTTGCATGTGTCAAATTGTGGGGTTCTTTTACTGCAGAATGATATGTGAATAGCAGGAAGAACGGTATTGTAAGTCTTTACTTCAGACTAAGTAAAAAAGATTTATTCTTTTCAAATATTAAGCGACACTTGAGCTTAAGTTTTTTTTCTTTTATATTAAAACTTTAGAAATATAAAAATGTGCAGCCTAATATATTGCTACTCTGGCATGGAGAAAATTCTGGCATCAAACTTTATTAAGTCTCTTTACTTTTGACATACTAATCCTGTAACTTTTGGGACAAGTTTTTGAAATTGTAGAAGATATATGCAGACAATATAATTTCCAACTCCAGGTCTCAGTTGTGCACGTGTGAATTTCCACTTATTATTGCCTTCAAAGTTTATTTTGGATTATGAGATAGCTACAATAAGGTCATATCATATAGGACTTGGACAATATTTTGCTGTAAATCAGTTTGTATGTCAACTCTATTGAACTTGGCTTCAATTTTTTTGTGGCTCATAGTTGTAAAATTCTTAAATGAGTGTGCTTGAAATTTTTTGGCTGTCATGCTCAGTATTGCCTGCTTACAACTGTTTTGGTGTAGATAAAAGAGAGAACAGAAAAACTGGAATATTGGAAAAAGAGAGAGAGCCTTGTGCAGGAGAAAAAGGAGAAGAAGAAGGAAGACCTGCGCCGCCAAAGTTCATTGTGGATTGAGGAGAATAAATTGGAAGCAAGGACACTGGAAGCCCTGGTTGATGGAAGTAATAATTTTAAGCCTCGAACTTTAAAGGACTCGTCTCATTTTAGTCCTTAATCTGGAAAGATCTGCTACATATAAAAGGCCTTTCTTCAAATTTGTTAACAGTTGAAGAAACTAAATTGGTTAGAAGTTTAGCTTAGCTCTTCAGCCCATATGAACTGATCATTGTGGTATTTTGATATTCTATCTTATGTTTTAATGTAATGGAATCCAAATTTCTCAGCTGCCTTTAGGACTCCCTGCATAACCAATTGGCCTATTATTGTATTGTTTATGCAAAATGGTCTGCAATCGGGCTTGATCATTTTAGTTAATTGTTACATGTTTGTGTACAATTGTCATGGCAATTCAAATCCTGACCTGCTGTCTTATGGAAATCTTTACCATCGCTATATGACTCTGGGATATCCATTGTTGTCTTTATTTGACATCACAACATTAGATGATTCTTGCTAATTGGTAATTATCATTTCACCTCCACTACCACTGTGCCCATCCCGGATACCTCCTTTATCCGCCTTCCTGTTTATACCTTCATCATTGGCAATTTGGCATCACTCATCTTGTCTCCAGCACCAGCAGCACATTTTTTGCATCTCACAATCCTCTTTACGGCTTCACAGCAGCCTTCAACATTTCTCTCATTCCATTTCCATCAAATGTTCCAATTTGAAGCAAATGTACTGATCCCAGACCACAAACATCAGAATTTAGAAAATATTTTGATCCATGTTTACAGCTGTAAAACGCAACCAAAATCATACTGATTAAAACCATAAAAAAACAAGTACTCAAACCAGAAGAAAATAGAAACCCCCTGTCCTCATGCCAGACTTCCCAATATTTGATTTCCTTTTTTAACCTTTGTGGAAAAAGATGTTGTACTTGCATTATATAATAGACTAATTTGCACTTTGCATCCCAGAATTTTGGCCAGATCTCACTTCGGATTTAATATTTTAAACTAAAACAGTTTGCACCCCAAAGTTTATAAACGCCGTCAATAAGCATCCCTTTAACGTTTCAGACGTTAAGTCAGACGTTAACGTTATTGTCAGAGGGGTAATTCAGGTAATGTATATTTTCAAAAAAATTATGCAATCATAAATTACAGTCTGCATCTCATATTTTATGGTGAATCTCATTTTAGGTGTATAACTTTATATTATAACAGTTTGCATCCCACAATTATTTTAAACAAATAAATAAATTTATCTAAAATAATTCAATTTTTATTTTCCAAGTTAATATAATTTAAAATGAAATATAATAAGTCGAAGTATAATATTCTCTCTATCCCATCCAATTTTTTATATTGGGAGACGGGGAATCGGCACGTATTTTAAAACTCTTATGAAATATAGTTGCCTCAATTTCTTTTTTAAATTCTTTTCTTCCAAATAAAAATTTAATGTTCAATTTTTTTGTATATAAAAAGAAAATTTTAAAAATCAATTATGGTACTATAATTTGTAGTACCTCAATTATGAGACGGATGTAGTATTATATTAAGAAAAAATAGTAAATAATCATTAGCTAAATAAAATAAGCGTAACGAGAATAATTAAAGATAGTCTGATTCTAATACTTGAAAATTAATTTAAACGGTCAACATTATATAATATTATATGGTATCTACTTGTACAATACTTAGGATATATACTTAAATTCATAAATAACTTATGCTTTTATGATTTGTAAATTTTATAAATAAAGTAATATCGCATTATAAAATTCTTAATCATCTCTCTCTATTTTCTCTCTAATTTCAGTTATATTATAATTGTGAAAACAACAATGAATTTATTATTATTTTGTGAGTTTCGTGTAAATCATAAAATTTTATAAATTAACTTTTAGAATTTAATATACAACCAAAATAGTAAAGATTACGCGTTAAAAAATTATATAAAATAGACCAAATTAACTAATGATCCAGTTTTAAAATCATAATGTGAACATAAAAAAGAATATAACTACATTATTTTTTGATAATTTGAAATTATCATTATTTTTTGATAACTGAATTACAAAACTCTAGGATGCAAAGTAAGACTTGAGCAAAAATTTAGGATGCAAACTGAAATATAAAAATATTTTCAAAAATACCCTTCTGACAATTAACGTTAACGTCTGAGTTAACAGCAAAACTATAAAGGGGTGCAAAAAGTCACCGTTTTTTAAGTTTAGGATGCAAACTGTTAAGGTTAAAAGTAATAATACCAAAGTGAGATTCAGCCAAAATTTGGGATGCAAAGTGCTAATTAGTCTATATAATATTGGATAACAGGCTGCAAACCACCTGATTTGTGTTTATGCTCGACCAAGTATATGTCCTACCAACATTCACAGTTGGCCGAAAGCTATTTTTGCTTTGGAATGGAATAGAGAAGAGAACATTAAAACATCTTATAGCAAAATATTTTCACTGTGAAAACTAAAATATGATTCCAGATAGTTAAAAATAAACCGAGAGACTTTCAAGATCTTGAACAATAACCTCAACAGTAGTAAAAACTAAACCATGATTCAGATATCTTCTAATAAATTGTTGTTTATCTATGGCATAAAATATAATATTCTCAATCCTTCACAATACTCGGGCAATCAAACAAGAGACCAAAGTTTAAAAGGATTGTATCGCGAAAATGATAAGCCCCCACAGGGAAAATAGTAGTAGACAAGTTCTGGTGACCAGTTAAAGCCTAGTTCAAAAGATAAAGTATAAATACCTTACAGCAGGTGATATCATCTTCTACATCAAAAATATTAACTACCAAAAACCAACTAGCAAACCAAATTTCAACTATCATTTACATCCATTCTTCAACTCCGAATAAAATGGAATATAAATAATCATTTTCGACCTGCTCTTGCTTTAAATGACCCTTTGGCCAAACTTCCAAGGAAGGGTTTACATTTCTTGGACAACCACTCATTTTACTTGACTTTTGTTTTTTCAATCTTCACATAAGGGAATATTCCCATCAGGTGCTTAACTTTGGGATTCCATTCTCGCTGTTGAGCACGGCAGAACATTAGAAATGTATTCGCGTAATACGAGTTGAAACCCATCAATACATGCCACACTGCATGACCTTGCGGATTGAGATACCAGCGATAAATGTCCTGGCAAAACACACGGTCACAGAGCCAACACAAACTTGCCAGCAATAAGGTGACAACATATAGTTTTGCAAGACGCTTTGCAGATCTATCTTCTGTGTAAATATAATATTTGTACATCCTAGGGATGCAAAGAAGACAAAGAACCGCATAGTGCACCTTAAAGCCAATTCCAAACCGCATTTGTGAATGCAAAACGGCAACTATTGCACCATACAGGAACAAAAATGTGGGCATCGTACTGCGATAATGCCAATCTGGGGAGTAAAGTATGTAGATATATAGAAGCATCTCCCAGACCATTGGTGTTTCATCACCTTGCTGCTGCCTAGATAAATAAAAAATGATATCAGCATCATTTTAAGCAAGCACATATAGTATAAGAATCAACAGTGTAGCAATTTTCAATTTTTCCTGACTTGCATGAGAGCCAAATTTATAACTTATAAGCCCAAAACATGACCAGGGAACAAAGCTTATAGCTCTTCTTAAAAGTTCAAACATTTAAAAATTAGCTAAAAAATTACCATATGACTGCATCAGTAGTATGCTTACACTTAAACACCACATAAACCAGCAGCACCACAATTATAAAATATTAAGAAGGTGAGTTTTCACGTTATCCAAATGCCAAATTAAATTTAACTCATAATCACACTTATTTCTTTTTGCTACAATAGAACTACCATCTAATCTGAATGTCCAAAAATTACACCCCAATTGTTGTGTGCATGATTTAATTGCATATATACAGTGTGCAGACTCGGAACTATGGAGGCGTTTGGATACACCATGGGAATGGGAATAGGGAATGGGAATGGAGGGTATGGGAATGAGGGTTAATGGGAATGGGAATAAAATGGAAACCCAAGGGGTATGGTGGGTTTGATTTACCCACCAAGAGGGAATGGAGTTCCCATTCCCCACCACTAAATTGGTAATCCAAACACTATCACTTGGATTTAAGGTTCCGATTCCCGTTAACCGGGCACATTAACCATCAACCAAACACCCCCTATATGTATTTCACTGGATCTTGCCACTTTCCATAAAGACTATTCAGTTTTATGAACTATATACAAAAAACAATAATATTTAAATAGAGTATATTATTTGAAATTCTGATAGCCTTGACGGCCTGAGGGAGTGAAAAAATACTTACAATTTCTGCAATGTAGCATGGAATAACATGCTTCCAATGGCAAGAGTTATATTTGATAAGTGAAGTACGCTGAATCTTTTCTCAAATCGTTGCCTCAAGGTATTTACGAGACCAATGAGTGCCAAAAGAATGCCCGGAATATTTGATGCTGTGTTGAAGAACTCCGCAATGTAAGAAGAGTAGACATAGTTCTGTTCACACCAATCAGTGCTGGATGTGACAGGTCCCCAAAAGCTTGATATTCCATCTCCCATTCTTAATTATATATAAATAAGCTCTAGCTGTGTGCTTGGATAGTACCAGACTGTCCAAAAATGCAGCTAGTTCACCACAGTTTCTGGTTACTTACCTGTAAATATGGACATGAATTTACCCATACAAAAATATCTTAACAACTTGGAATATACAATATCTACAAATATTACGTCATTTATACAAGTAAATAGTGTGATGTCAAGAGATGTTTAATTTTACTGTTGAAAAATAATGGTGAATGCAAGTTAATAGTCAATGTAAAACACAGAAAAAAGAGCCTATAATTTAAAAATTCAATTAATAATATCGAGCAGAAGGAGCAGATGATCACACTATGATTAGGCAAGAAACAATCATGCAAGATTACATGGTCATTGTGAACCACAACTTTAACTATTAATAATGCATATATACTGTACCCAACCCAATCTTTTTTTATATAATAATTTTATTAATTTTAAAAGGATACATATATATAGCCTTATTGAACTTAAAATACTCCTAAATTTTGGTGTATATGATACTTACAGGTACAAGCAGGCCACCCAACTCTATAAACCAAAAGAAGTGGGTTCAGGAATCTAGTAAGTATGAAACACCATACACTTAAAGTGTCAAAGCAAAATCATATCCTAGTAAGTACCTTTTTGGCCATCGGACAATCAATAATGTCATTATAGAGTATAATATTAATTATCGATAAAGATGCCATCATTTACAATTTTCGCGTAAGCGGTCTGCTCGAAAAAAAACTCCAACGTGATTTCAAAACTTTCACTCTGTCGTGGTAGCAGCTGTCTTCTAAGTGACCAAGTAATAAAATATAGCACCATTGTAGAATAACTAATTTAATCCACAAGTCCCAAAAACTACAAGCAGACAGATTAGGATCCCGAAGACGATTAAGCTTGGACAGATTATCAGCATATCAGCAGGTTGAAAGATAATAAAATCTGTTTATTGCTTTTTTTAATATGGAAGGTTAAATCAGAATAGGTAAACATTTTTCCAATATCTAGACAATTTACATCTACTGCCTAATTTGTGCATTCATAATTTCAGGTTCAGTGTATAATTAATATCGCAATACTATTAGTTATAATCATCCAAAAAAGAGCTGGAAACTGGATAAACGTCTAGCTTCATATCGAGCAAAAGGGGAAATGCCAGACGAGCTACTCTAAAACAATATCCTGTCAAAAGACTTCAAACATATGTAAACACCTGACTACAAAAAAGGGAGTCTGTTTAGAGTTTGGTGCTCGCAAGACATTAAGCACTTGACTTTTTTCTGACAAAGATGTTCCAAATGATTTGGTTTTTGCCTATTGTCTACTGATTCTGAGAACACCCATATAAAAACTAAGAAATTCTTTATTTCGAAGAGGCTTTAAAGCAGGTTGGTATTCACTTGCAAGGTACTTTTAGAAGGATACATTGCCCCACGTTTATCACTGATGACATCCATGTTTCTCTTTATGAAAATGGTGCCATATTCGACTACCCAACAAAAGGTATTATCAATTATTCGATTGTTAATTGCTCAAAAAGCTAATGTTTCATGGTTTGTATCCATTTAGCCACTGTGAAATGGTGTTTTGTGTTGAACACATTTTTTTTTGTTAACATTTGGTGAGATATAACTGTATATATCACCAAAGTTTTTGTAATAAAAGACAACTTTAAAGATAAGTTTCTGAATAAACCACATAAAATCCACAACAGCTAATACGACTCAACTTCCAAAGAACTCAAAAACCAATACTCAATTCTTATCATTCTTAGAAGAGGGAAATACATAAGGATCAAAAACTATATCAAGAGTGAGAAATTCTCCATTTAATGGTCGATCCAAGTCTTCGACTCAATGATAATAATAGAAGATTACATCTCTTTACACAGGACTAAAACCTAAAAACTAAAACAAAGAAGTAAAATCCTAATACATTACAATAAGCTCTATTTCAAAAAGTATGACATAAGTAAATTCAAGTTAATAATATATCTGTATTCCTCATAAATTAAAAATTTATAGTGGATTGCAATTAATCAAATTCCTAAATAATAAAATAATATAAGAACAAAATTTTTACTTTAATAAAATTCGATTTAGTACTTGTGTTGCAGTTCAAATTCAGCTTGTTCTATCTGCTCTGATTTTTCCTTGTTTTCATCCAAAAAGAAACTAACTTTTGACCTTTTTTGATAAAGTATCTAGAAATTTAAGTTGGGTAACGCATATAAAGTAGTTGGCGCAGTTTTACTAGTACTGTTACATATAAGTTTCTAAGGTCATCGCTGAATATAAGTTTTCCTGCTAAAAAATTGTATATTTATCCACAAATCAATATATATACGTCACATGGGCAATCATGGTGAGATCATCTACATCTGTCATTAACAAGTCCTCAATATATAGGTAGCAATTAATAAATATGTATCAAGAGAAATAGCAATATGTGTGTGTTCACGCGCACACGCACCGAGTAAAGGGTCAATATTAGAAAATATATTTTAGAAACTTAAAAAAAATTAGTTTCTTAGAATGGATTGGAAACAATTCTCATCTGATCTCTCACTAGCTAGTAACCAACAAAATTGCACATAGGCAATAGCGGAAAACAACATACATCATCTCTATTACAATATTTGCACACACTAAATATAGATACCTATCCAACACAAAAGAACAAGAAATCTTAATTATTCTATTATAGCAAGCCCACATATTGAGTCTCTGACTCCAATAAGGATGACTCAAATGAGAACCAAAGAGTCAGATGTTTGACAATTTTTTCTACGTTATTAGAGCAAGTCCACTGCATATCTATACTCAAATGCGTGAATAAATAATTGGTTCTGAATATAAAACCTGAAATTTATTTATGCATTCATAAATTCAAGTATAGCTAGGCATTAAATTGTAAACGTAGTTCAATATATTAGCTATAACATTTTTTTTTTCTAATTATACTCAACACCGAAATTCACTTTTTGGTTTCAAAATATAACAATCAATGAATACGAGTTTGTGTTCGAGTACATAACAGTCGGTTACCACAGTTGCTTTTCTCCTTATAACCTGACACATAAACATATCTCTAGAACTACAGAAGCAAAGAAACTCCTCAATTTCACAAAAAAAAAACAAGCACTCTCTCTGTGAATTCAATGCACATTATCATTAACATAGTAAACAACCCATGTAAAAGTCTCATGACATTAAAAACACACATACATACATGACATATATAGAAGATAATAAAGGGTGCAAAGGGCATGTGAAAAAAGATAGATAGGACTTACCCTTTATATCAGATCTATGAGTTTCTCATCTCTGTCTTTGTATAAAACCCTATTTATTTTCTCCCCTGTGTATATATGTAAGTATAATTAAGAGGGGGTTTGGAACTGGAGATCTCTGTTTCTGCTGAAGAAACCAAGCAGCAACGAGGGTTTGTATATACAAGGGTTTGTTTTTTTTAAGGTTCCAGGATATGCCCCTTTGCCCCCCTGCTCATTTCACGATGCTTTCCTTTTTTCATTTTTTTTCATGTTTTCTTTTCTTCTTTTTTTAAATAAATTATAGACTTTTGACCGCGTTATGCATACTTATTATCAAATATTTTATAAATTTAAAATAAATAATAACCTTTTAGTTATATTATCATATAAAAAAAATAAATATACCGTATTATTGAATATAAATGAAAGAAATCACTACATCATATTCTGAAATGATGATCTTTTAATTATATTATTATAGATGCACCAAAAAGACATCATCGTGATATCCAAATAAAATTACAAGAACTATTACTTGGTAAAAAGTTAGATCATCGCCAACATTTTCTTCTCCGTTAAGCAAAATGTTTACTTAGATTTTTAATGGTTACATGTGTTATTACGGATCATAAGAAGAGACCTCAATAACAATTGGAAAACTTTGTTCAATAGTATTACATGTACAGTTCCTTATTTATTTTGCTTAAAAGGTATAGTTAGTCGCAAAAATGTTTCATCTGAATGAGCCATAACTATTTGATATACTCTCTTTACTATGCAGAGTTTGACGATCAGTAGTCATTTTGCAAATGTTTGACGATGATTAAGATATCCAGTGATGCAGGATGACAATGCCTAATATGTCCAAATGATGTAAAAGAGCATGTTGATGTTCAAGTAGAGGATTAATAACGGGCTAATATTCGAATATTTAGTAGACTAATGAGAAGATATATCGTAATTTTTTTTTATCGCAGGTAACCCGCAACCGCTACCCTTTGGGTGCACACTGGGTAAACCCTACGGGCTCATGCAATAGTCTGCAAAGCACGTGAACCAAGGTAAACCGCATTTAAGCGACATGCTCTGACTCAGGAGGCATACTCATAAATTCTCCTCCCGTGGGATTCGAACCTGTGACCAAGAGGATAGTTATCCCCTCTTTAACCAACTGAGCCAACCCTTGAGGGTAAGAATAAACTATCATGAAGTAGTGCTTAACACAATAACTTCTGAAGCCTCAGATTTTAAAGGTATATCAATATCTGGCCTTAATTTAGTGCCTCAAAGTTCGACTAAAAGGCTGCAAGCGCTGGATTGGAGATGATTTGCTTGAGGATATTTTATTGTGAACATAATGTCTAAGGAAACAAAAATTATACTAAGTAAACGCTTGTTATAAAGCCTATCGTGCAAGAGATATGATGATAATTAACCTTTACATGATTACCATTTAATACACTATATATTGTAACGGAATATGTAGTTAGTCTTCGGTCTATTTCTTGGACGCTTGAACTATTGATTTTACCATGACAATGAGATTTTCGAGAACCTAACAGTTTGCAAGTGATTACAGGTGATGATTTCTTCGGGCAATGTAGGAACTGATGGAAAATATTTAAATTTTTCGGACTCATAAGATAATGATCATGACAATACACTAGATTTATGAGAATGATAAATTGAAGAAAGAGTAAGACAATATTGCATTGTTTACCTGCTTCATTATAGTAGGTTACTTTTGTCACTTTAGGCCACAATGGTGCTAGAAAAATAGATTAAGGTATTTTTAACATTGAAATATCAGTAATTCTTATATGAATAAAATGTGGCATGTTATTAAAACTCTAATAAGTACTTGACTTAGCGGATATGAATAATACTGAAACTAATAAGACAAAACAATTTAAACGCAGTAAGTTTGAGATTTATATAATAAGCAACATCTACATTGATCCTGATATCAACATTAGAAATTTCATAACATCTTTTTACAATCCAAAATTCATTAATATGTCCTTGCATTGTGCATTCTAACACATCCAATTCAAAATTAAAACTTTCAAAGTACATTCATATCTAACATGCTTAATCTCTGAAACTACTTAGGAGAATCTTGTAAATAATGAGTTGTGTAGCACAATGCTCAAACTCAGTGTTCCACGCATGAGCCATTGTCAAGATTTTGTTATAAATTTTACCCTCGATGCGAAAGTCAGACTCAGCAGTCTTATCGTAAAATGATAGCCATAATTCTTTTCCATAAGGATGGCCCTCTAACTTTCGTGCATTTGGGCAAAACTTGTATACATGTATAAGAAAGTCTATGTCTGCAATGTAAGCATATATATCTTCAAACAACTTAATTACTTTTATCAGCTTCGACCTAAGATCTTGAACTAAGTTGTAGAACATGGCATGATCAACATTATTACGAACAGCAAAAGCGATGAAACTGTGAAATTGATCACGTGTAACCTCAAATGAATTATGATAAAACTGATATAATGCCTCCCAATCCGGCCTTTCTAAAACATATTTGATTTTGGGTGAAATTTGCCTATTTAGCCAAGCCATCAAAAGTTTTGCAAAGCTGTTGAAATCACCTGCCTGAAGAATAATGTAAGAAAAGATCAAGCTGATGATGTCTGATTCAAGATTATCAATTGTTTTGGTTTGTCTAAGAAATTTAAGTTGTATGAAATAGATAATACGATGGAGTAAGAACACTGAAGAGAGGTGTCTAAATGAGATAATAAGGAGGTTGTGTTAAATGAATTATAATTATACTTAATGAAATTATCATCAGAATGAATCCATGCATATGTAACAGTGAGTCCAAATGGACTCTTCTAAAGTTGTATTTTTAACAAAAGATCTTAATATTAGATTTTGTACTTGATGATGTAAGGATGCTCATCATGATTTAGTGTGGAATACATGCCATAATAATTATACACTATTAGATTAGTCTTGTGCATTACATGATTAGTCTCGGCATGTGCAATATAGAAAATACTTTAACTACAATGTCCCAAAAAATGTCATACCGTATTTAACTATATTATTTGTTTAATCTATTCTTTATATAATTGAAGAACATGGGGATAAAAATATTGTGACTTTTTATTCTCCGTGAAATGACGAATTTGCCCCTATATCTACTAAAATTAAAAACTATTTTTGGCTTGAATCGAACCAAAGTCCACCCATTAATTCTAACACTACAATACCACTATGCTACTATGTGTTTTATATTTTAATCAAATACTTAATATATGTGTGTCACTAAAAAATAATATCAGAACATGAGGATAAAAATAGTGAGACTTTTTATTCTCAGTGAAATGACGGATTTGCCGCTATATCTACTATAATTAAAAACTGTTGTTGGCGGGAACCGAACGATAGTCTACCTATTAGTTCTACACTATAATACCACTATGCTACTATGTCTTTTATGTTTTTAATTAAACACTTAATATATGTGTGTGTCACTAAAAAGTAAAGTTTTAATATTCTATTGTAATTCATGAAATAACACTTTTGGTCATATTATATATATATATATATATATATATTGATTCAGTTATCAATATATTTCTAAACAAATAAATTTACAATTAAGATAAGAATTTTGATCAATATTTAACATATAAAGAAAGTCATTATATGAAACATATAAATTAAATAAGACATAACATGTATTCAGTAAATAATGTAATATATTTTTAAGTTACCGCCTTATTAAAATCTACAATATTATATATAAGAATTAATAAACAATGTCAAATAATCATGTTCACACTAATACAAAAATAAATAAAGTTTATAATGTGTGTTTATTCAATAAAAATTATATTATTAGAAAGTATATATAGTATAGTTAAAGAAAAATAGAATGCTAAGTTTTAGTTATTTGATCAAATTGGCCGCAAAAAATCAAATAAGTCTACAATTATGGTATAAATGGAGTAGTGTTAGATGTACACATAATTCATAAATTTATTCGATTTATGATTTAGAACAATATATTTAGGTTTATTTTGAACTTATCATTAGAATCTACTCGATTTTAAAAAACACAAAAACATATATTCATAAATGTATCACACAACTTGATCGAGTTGAAGTGTATTTTTCAATTAGCAACTTTAGAAAGTTTGTTTATTAGATCGATAAGAACGTTATATCAATGAAATAAGGTGATTATAACAATCTACATTCACATGAATTAATGTGTTCGAGACCTGTATAAGACGAAGTCAATTAATAATATATGTAAAAATTTCAAGATTAATTTATTGTGATTTGTCATGGATTTGACTTGATTTATGAAAAGTACTTAGTATTTTGTCCACATTATGGTACGGTAGGGTAAATTTGCGACGTTGTACTCAACCAATTGTTTTCCCATATTCCACTTTGTTAAAACAAAATACATAATAATATCAAAATTTAAACTATGTGTATCTAATTTTCTAATACAGGCGAATTCTTGAAAAGCAAATTTGATATTTTAATTTATATTCCGTACAGAATCAAAAGAAAGATATTAATTTTTTTACAATAAAAAGAAACTAGCAATTAAGTAATTTGAAAAATGAATTGAGTTTAAGAATTTTAGATAGTACCCTAATTAAAAATATAATTTTTATATTATTTATATAATTAAAATTATATATGAATTTAAAGTTTTTGAATAAAACACTAAATTTCTTGCAATTGTTTAATTTGGTATGAAACAATTCATGTTATTATAAAATTATTTTCATATTTTCAAATTATAATATATGACTGAAATCTATATACACACTAAAATATATTATTTGATTCGAGTACTTTTATGTTAAATATGAAAAGTAATTATATTGATCACATAAATTATCGTACTATTTATTTCATAATAATATTAAAGAATTGGAAACTTAAGTACTAATATTTATAAATATTTTATCGAATTTAGAAAAGTTTGGCACATGAAGCCATGATTAATGAATTTGTCTTTGAAAAAAAATTGAAATCATTCACAAAAAAATGACAATGATTAAAATAACACTACATTAATCTCTATACTAGAAACAAAACAATATGTAATGTGACAATAACCCTACCACACACAATTACATATTTTAAAATACATATATCATGTATAGATAGTAGATATGCATATAATTTTAACTAAACATTGCTGCAAAAAATTTAACAACATTATACTCGAACTTCAACAGGAGAAATTTATGAATGGACTGAGACATCTTCTACATCATATGCAATAAGTTTTCATTATCTTACACTAATATATATGAACTACGCAAATTATAATAAATAATACCATATTTAACTTAGAACTTACGTACACTCAAAATATTTGTTATTACCAGAGTCATCAAGATGAAAAAAGAAGAAGAAGAATTGTAATACAATAAATCATCACTCTATAGTCTAAATATTCAATGAACGTAAACTATGTACAGTGCTATTTTTTGTACATTTTAATTAAATTATTAAGGACTGTACTTTATTTATTAATCGTAAAAAATTGAAATTTAAAAACTATATACGCCGAATTCCGATATTGCTAGAAAATAGCCCGTGCCTCACACAGTTATTAGGCTAGTTGTACACATATAGTTAAACCTCGATATATTAATAACACTTGATAGATTTAATAAACTCGACTAATTAATTATTTTTTGGAGTCCCGACTCGAGTATTTTATTATCAATTAATAATTCGCTAAATTTATAAGATGATAAGCTTTTAATGTGTAAGTATAATTAAGAGGGGGAGCGGGGTTGTAAGTAGAGATCTCTGTTTTTGCTTAAGAAACCAAACAAGAATGAAGGGGGATACAAGGGTTTGTTTTTTAAGATTCCCCTTTGCCCTTCGCCCTTCTGCTTATAATTTCACGATGCTTTCCTGTTTCATATCGCTTTCTCTTTTTTTGTCAGTTTTTTTTTCTTTTTTAAATAAATAAGAGGGAGGTAAATAATGTCCTAGTAAATGCTTTAAAAATATTATAAGAAAACATTTTGGTACATCAACTCCAATAAGATGTCTGATGTCCTATATTTGTGCCTTATTAGTAAAATTATAATATATCTGAATTATAATTAGAGGAAAAAGAAATGAAATATGGCATGTATAGTTGTGACTTAAAATGAGGCACATGATGATTGTCCTAATATTTTAAGACACCACTAGACATTGTTGGATCACTTATTTGTCCAAAATGTCTTATATTTTAACTTATTACAGTATTTCTAGGGCACTCTTGGACTTGTTTAAAATAAACAAAACTTCACGAAAAGAATTACAAAATTTCGAATGCAAAAATTTTATGTTAAGGAATATTGGGTGACAAACTAGTTTGATCCGACGAATACCTGATTCGAAATCTTAAACCCGAAATTTTGCTTTTGGATTTAAATTTTAATTTCAATTGTACCAATTAAAAATCTAGAACAAAATCTGAAATCAATCATCAATCAATCCTCAATATACTTATACAAATGAGAAGATAAGAACGTTTATATGGCGCCTCTTAGATAGCCTCATTCTATTTTTTGAAATTTCACAATTTTTTAAATTAAAAATACTAAAAACTACAATTATCTTATATTCTTCTAAACAGTCTACACTTTCTTCTTAAATTAACTTAACATCTTAATATTCACTCAAAATTTCTCTTTTAACATATTCATTCGTCAAAACTTCTCCACTTCCTTTTCTAAATCAACTTATTAACTTAATATTATTTACCTTATTCTCTTACACTCAAATTATTATCTTAGTATTCTTTTAAAAAATCTTTTCAAAAACCTTCCAAGGATATGATAATACAGGAAAATAAAAAATTCCTTATTAATTAATTTTTTATTAAACTCTCTTTAAATAAAAAAATACTTCAATTTACCTATCAAATATTTACTGCTTTCTAAACTTTCTCTCCAAATCAAAAAATACTCCATACTTCAATTTATCTTTCAAAGATTCAAGATTTACTACTTTCTAAACTTTTTCTTCAAGTCAAACAGTACTTCAATAATTTTTCAAGGATTTACTAATAAAGGGAAAATAGAAATTTCTATTTTAACATTTGTTTAAACTTTATCTTCAAGTCAAAAAAGAATTAATCTTGCACAATAAGTCAAAAAACAATTATAAAGTCATGTTTATGAATCATTTTACATAAAATTATAAAATTATAAAATAAGGGGTTTATTATTTGAGAAACGTTTATACAAAGTGACGATGCAATAAGGCTGAGCTGCCCCCTTCCATCTTTTTATTTATATTTGTACGTGTATGTGAAAGTGAAAGTGTTGTTTCCAATTCAAACTTTTGATTTTATGATTATTTTCAATTATACGATGTGATTGAAGTTGTAAATGTACTAATGTTTGTGTTTTATGATTTTGTAATTAAGATTATTTTACTATTTTTATGTTTATTTTAATAAATATTGTTTAATGTGATTATAATCAAGCAGGTAACACGAAGATTAGTCACATTGATGGATACCGGGAGTAGGACGCTAAAACCCGATGTTTATAAGGTCACTGAGAAGCGTGGTTTTATTAAATACTGTGACAAAATTAAGAGTTTCGATGACAAGAAAATTATAGAAAAGTTCTGAAAATGTTGATGCTTCTTATTCAAAGTCGTCATCCTTGCCTCGTGTTGATTATAGGCTAAAAATGATTTTCAGAAGATGATTTCCTTGCTGCTAAGGTAATAAATTTGCTTTGTATAATAGTTATGTTGTTCATGAAGTGATGGGTGCCCGATGATGAGGCATCTCTTATAGCTTCTAAGTCTCTGTTAATATTATTATTTTATTTAAAAGCATTGTTTATAAGGCCGCTATGAAGCGCAACTTAGTAAACTATTTCAATCTTAAACCCGATACAAACCAGACATTCGATTAAAATCCAATACATATATAATATATAACTAATATATAACTCATTCGGTTCATAATTATTTTTATCATTATATATTATAAATTATAATTTTAATATGTTGTTATTTGAATTCGAACTTTATACCTTAAAAAAAGTTCGAATTATATCTAATATCTACCATTAATTTGATATTAAGCATCCAACGAATGTGCATTAAGTGACCAAATTTTGGATGCCCAGATTACCAACAAAAATTTTAATGTTTCATCATTAATATAATAGTACATATATTTAAATATTCATATTCATATATATATATGTATGTATTAAATACTTTAGATGTAAAACTTATAATTTACATATTTTTATTTTGTTATTTGATTGATAATTGATTAATATTCAGTACTTATGTAGTGAAATATAACTTTCTTCATCCATAAAATTTAATTAATATATTTAATATATATAAAATTTTATACTTTACAAAAAACTCGGTTTATGTTGTAATATTAAATATTAATTTTTGAACATATTTTTTATTGAACTAACCATGTCAATCTTTATAACATATAACATATTACATTTCATTATTTATTTATTTAATTTTATTTATTGAATATATGTAATTATTGTTGTTTTCATGTACTAATAATATTAAACTTGATTACACTATTTCTAATTTTGGATACCTAAAAAGAACTTGATTTGATCTGAAATACGATGAATTTGTATTTGGCTAACCCGACAATAATTTAATTTGGATTCATATTTTAGAAAACCTGACCCGAACCCGACTCGTTGTCATCCTTAACTTCATAAGCATAGTAATGAACATAATATGTTGACGGGTTCTTTTTCAATATAAGTGTTAGTGTTTATGCCTTAGAGACAACACTATTATATTTTGTTCATGACATTTGGATTATTAACGTTTATGTTCTATCGATTATTCTCTTTATAATTTATTACGTCTTAATTTACTGTGATATAAATATTAGATTAATAAATGTTCTTGAAATATGATACGAATTCTATATCTCTTAGTACGTGATTTAGAAATGAGATTATGAGAATAATATAGATATTTCTAAATATCCCTAGTCGAGTAGTATTATTAAAGGATAATAATAATACATTAAGACTAGTGTGTTTGTTGACCGATGATCACATCACACTGATCATATGTATAGTGATACTTAAGTCAAAAACACGTGCACATGTAAATGTACATGGTGTTGGATAGACCTAAAGTGAGATTTTACATGTCTGTTGTGTGAAAAGTAATTCTCACAGTGATAATGATGTAATGGTCCTTAGACTTGAAATTATTATATTTGTGTATGATGATTAATATACTTGGATTATATTAAGAGTTGCCTTTGATCGAGTAATGATAAAAGTGGACTTCAGGTATATCATGAATTGTATGAGAAATTTGAATGATCTAGAAATGATTTTACCCTCTTATTTTGGAATGATATTATCGTGTTAGAATAAATTGACGATATCAATATTTAACTATCAGAGTTTGCCCCGACGGATGACCAACATAGTCCCGACGGATGATCATAAATTCAAAAGAGCAGTTGACAGTGACAAAACAGTCACATGCGTCGGGTTTTTGCAAATGGAATATGGCAGCCTAATTGCAGGAGTTAGAGAACAAAGAAGCATTACCATTTCCATGCAATTATGAAGATATTCAAAGATGCTGGATAGAATAATGTAGCAGCATGAAGTTAGACTAGATTCAGTTTATCTTATTGTCTTGTCTCACTATCATGTAACTTGGTAATATATAAACCAAGTGTAGCAAGTTAAAAAGTATCTAAGTTAAAAAGAAAAACTAGAGAAATAGAGAAAGAAAAATCTGTAAAGAATTTCTCAGTTGTTCTTGTTGTTCAACTTGTAAGCAGTTGTGTGCTATTCAAGCATCACAGAGTTCTCATCTTTATATATATATATATATATATATATCTGGTGGATAAGTTCAAATCCATCAGAAAATTTTAAAGCCTTATGTTTTATTGCTTTGTGTTTTGATTTCTATTTTACTTTCATTTCGCACTTCTTGCAAAATCAAACACAGTTATATATTAAGTAAGAACATTCTTGAAATCAGAAAAAGAAGACAGAATTACATTCAACCCCCCTTTTGTAATTCTTCTTGCATTGATTGGGAATAAAAATGACTTTTCTTATTGTACCAATCAATATATGGATATGTATTATGATTCCTTATTCAATTATAACATATCTTCTAGATTAATTGTATAGATGTGCAGTATATAAGCATATGTTAGGTTTATATTGTATGTGTACGAATTGATATACCATTCACATAACCTAGCAGCTCTTAAGGATATTTGTTCATCATTTGATAGAATATTGTAATCAGTTTTTATCCATTAATATAAAAATTGTTCTTTCTGTTGAGTTTGTTAATTCAATTTGATTATTTAAACTATATTCAGCCCTTCTATAGTTGATCAAAGGCCTAACAATTGGTACCGGAGCTTGCTGTTGATACACAAATAGTTTAAGATCCATAAAACAATCATTAATGGAAGACAGAGAAACTCAACAAAATCCCCCACCACCATCAACCACAAATCAAATCAGCCATAACGTGAGTAGATATGAGGCTATCAAGATTCCAATCATGAAGGTTCATGAATATCCAATCTGGAAAGTGAAGATGGCCATGTGTCTGGAAGCAACAGATTCTAAATATCTAAACCGGATTTATGATGGTCCTCACAGGCCTATAAAGCTTGCTGTTGGTGTTGATGATCAAGAGGAAAAGATGGTTGACAAAGAAAAGAAAGACTATAATCCTGAGGATCTTTTATCTATTATGAAAGATGCAAAAGTTAGACATCTTTTGTATAGCAGTCTTGTCAGTGTCATGTCAAATAGAGTAATTGGATGCAAAACTGCCAAGGAAATCTGGGACACTTTGGAGGTTAAATGTCAAGGCACTACTACTATCAAGAAGAACAGAAGGATAATACTCACTCAGGAGTATGAACACTTGGACTAAAAAGCTGATGAGTCCTTGACTGAGATCTATGACAGGTTTCAAAAGTCACTACACCATATATGACCTCTAGCAACACCCAAAAAAAAGTGTAAAAATGGCCAAAAAGTGTTACCTAAAGGACGACCAAAACCAGAATAAAGACTCATTATGAGAGTTAAGTCCACCTAGAAGGGCATTGTAGTCTGTTCATCATTTCTAGAAATTATGTTTATGTGAAAAACCTTGTATCTGTGTAAAAGAGAAGCATACCAAGCACACCAGGGCCGCCATGCTCAGAGTAGTAAATGAAAATGTCATATGCAATGTCATCATACATGAAGATATTTTTATTCTCTTCTTTGATACCCCCTCTCCTCAAGAGTTGATAGGCATGACATATATCAGCCTGTACATTTTTATTAGGTTGTCAAAAAGTACCCAATAGAAACTATCACTACAGGATAAGTCTCTAATCTAACATTTAAGTAAGCCCATAATTAAAAAAAACCTGCTCATTCAATACAATTACAATTTACAACCATGCCAGTATAAAACTTTGCAAATGATATACATATCTTATAGTAGCATTGTTTTAATCAAAAGTACCAAGTGCATGGTAAATCCTCTACCAACAATTTTTATGACTATTCATATAAGTGTCTTTGGTGCCATGCCACTCACACCCTAAGTATACAGAATCAATTCAAACATGAAATTCCATTAAATGCCGTTAAGATCTAAAAGGGGCGTATGTAATAAAACATGAACCTGACTACAAGTATGCAGATAGTTGAACTTGTAAACATTCATCACACATAATTATCGAAGAATGCTAACAGAGTTCATTGAAAGCTAAACTACAAGTAATCAAACAAGTCATATAATAAGTTCATTTGAAAAACATAAAGTTTTCGTCTGAAATTAAGTTATTTGAAAATAAATAAATGATAAAAGTAAATGAAATCCATGCCATATAATCACCAAGCAAGCAACTTTTTTGCAGATTTGGTGTCTTAGAATTGGAGCCAATACACTATACATTATATATGAACATTCATTTCGCCTAACTTTTTCTTAAAAAAATAACCATTCTAAACACACAAATAAACCCACTTAAAGTCTCATCTAAGGAACCATATTTAAATGTCATCTTGATACAGAAAAAAAAGAAAATAAAGTATTGAAGCCTTATAGCGTGAAACAGGGTCCTCTTTTCCCTTTCTCTGGCATTATTAATAGCCTACACCAAAAAATGAAGTTAAAAAATCAATTAATCAATTCCCATATCCATTACAAAGGTCACATTACAATTGTTAACCAATGTAAAAAAGGGTGACATTAATAACCAACCTCCTCAAGCATCTTCTGCTCAGCTTCTTCTTCTGTAATGTCCCTTAACAAAAGAAACCCCCAAAAAACAAAAATATAAGAGAGGTGGGAACTTTGGCAAATTAAACCCAAAATAAAGCAATTGGCTTTAAATTTCAAGTTAAACACTAAAAAAATAGAATCACAAAGATGATAGCTTTAAGGAAATAATAACACCTTCTAACAATTCTATTGACTTGACGAGAACATTTGGCACACACATTATGGTCCTTGGCACAAGCTACAAACAGAAACATCAAGAACTTCAATTACTCCTTAACTCAATACTATAAAAACAAAAGCATAATAATCAAATTGAAGTAAAAAAAGAGGAGCATATCAGTACATAAATTATGATAAGCCTGAAGAACAACTCATTTGGAACATTTCTGACTAGAAATCAAAAAATAAAAAACAGAGAAGTTAACACCTTTTGTGCAGAAAAGAAAATAAATAAAATATAATAAAGATGAGGGGGGGTACCATTTAGCGTGTTTAGAAAGGGGTTTGTGTTTTCCGTATTTATGCTTCCATTCAATTTGATCTTTACAACGTGGGCACACGCCGATAATCTCAGAGTAAGGTCTGAACTTGCCTCCAACTTTCTGTAAAAAAAAGAAAGAAAAAGAATGATGACAATAAATAAGTAAATCTCTCTCACACACACGATAGAAAGGGGGGGGAGAGAGATTCAAACATCAATGATGGCAATAAATGAATCTCTCTCACATAGAGAGGGTAGAGAGAGAGAGAGAGACTCTGAGAAAAGCTCCGAACCCGACTGAGAAAAGCTCAAGAAACCCCCAATTACTCAACCCCTAAACCCAACTGAGAAGACTATGATTTGGCTCTAACCCGGCTAGGATTAATAATGATGAAGTTCCAGAACTATTAGCTCTCCGAACCCTAATTCATCTTCTGTAATAGCTCTGAACCCAACTGTTTGTGTGTGTTTTGATGTGTGAGAGTGTGACGAGAGTGTTTGTGTGTGTTTTTGAGATGTGTTTTTGAGATGAGCGGGGTGTGTGTTAGTTTTGGGCCGCCCAAAAATTTGGTCCAAAAAAGAACCGCCTAAATGTTGTCCAAAGGTGAAAAAAAGAACCGCCTAAAATTTCAGTTCTATGGTAACACATTTTTTGATATCAATGCTAACATTTTTTTTATGTTACAATACCAATTTGCTCATATCTATGGTAACACTTTTTTTATCTCTACTGTAACGTTAAAAAAATATGTTATCTTAGATCAATTTTGGGGGATTTAAGGTAACATTTTTGCTTGTAACACCAAAAAAGTGCTGGGAGAGGTCATATATGGTGTAGTGAGTTGATGAATGACTTTTCACCGGTTCATAAAGAATATGATCTGGAAGATTTTAACTTGAAGTTTTTTCTTGCACTCCCTGAAAAGTGGGACTTGAAAGTCACATCAATAAGGGAGAATTATGATCTTGATGAAACATCTCTAGATGAGATTTATGGTATGTTGAAAACTCATGAATTGGAGATGAAGCAGATAAGCAAGAGGAAAGGGTCTAGAGCAAGACAGGTTGCACTCAAAGTTGAAGATAAACCAAGGGAGAAAGATGAAAGAAAAAACCATTCCAAAGGCAAGGCTATGAGTGCAAAGTCCGATACTGAGTCATCAAACTCTGATGATGACTCAAACTCTGAAAGTGACTCAGACATTGAAAGTGATCATGGTAATGATGATGAAATTCAATAGATGGTTGTTCTTTTGGTAAAAAACTTCAAGATGATGGTCTACTACAAAGACTTCAAGAAAGGAAAAATGTTTTCTAGGAAAGGCTCTAGTTCCTCAAACTTTGGTAGGAGGAACTGCATAAGAAACTCTGATGAGAAGAAGTCAATGACTGGGAAAATTGAAAAGTCAAAGAATAATTGTTACAATTGTGATGGATTTGGACACTTTGCAGCTGACTACGGGATCTCCAAGAGCTGAGAAGAAATAAGCCTTGATCACCAAAAAGAAGAATTGAGATGACACATCAGAATCTGATGAGGGTGTCAACTATGCTCTCATGGATAATGCAGATCGTGAAGTAGAGACTACTAAGTTAAAGGTACCTCAAACTGAATTTGCTTTTGATACTGATGATATCTGTGAATTAAGGCCATTTCTTAAAACATTTTATATTAGTTATAGGGATCAAACACTTGAAAATGCTATGATCAGATTTGAAAATTCTGACTTAAAGAAAAAAATGATCACCTCGAAGCTGAGTTCATTTTTATGTTAGAAACTTAAAAAGAAAGAGATGATGCTTTGTATGTGAAAGAAAAACCGATAAGTGTGAACAAGTTCATACCAAGTCAGTAAATGTTAGTTTAATGACCGAGAAACAGCTTAAGCAAAAGCAGAAGGAAGTCAAAATGAAAAACAAGGAAAAATAGCCTAGGAAGAATAGAAATGGAAAAGTAGGTGTCAATAAGGAAAACAAATATATACCCATTCCTAATACACCTAGAAAGGAATGTTTAAACTGTGATAGTACTAATTATCTTGACGTTGCTTATAAGAAGAATAAAGGAATAAACATTGTTCCTCCTAAATCAGAGTTTAGGAATATAATAATTAGATATAAATCACAGAATCCATGTTTTCATTGTGGTGTTGTTTGGAATTCTATTTACATATGTAAAGAGTATCGAAATTTATATTATATTTATTATGAACTGAAACCCTCTTTGATTAAAGCAAAAGTTGTTTCTGCATGTGTAAACTATGATATTAAGAATGTTAGCATAAACTCTGATATAAAGTCTTTTGCTGCAAATGTTAATAAACTTAAAAAGGCCAAAGGATCCAAGTAAGTCTGGGTCCTTAACACTAATTAATTATTTATCTGATTGCAACGTAACATGAAAAATACTCTAGTTTTGGACAATGGATGTTCAGGACACATGACTGGAAATAAAACCCTGCTATCAGAGTTTAAGGAGGAGATTGGTCCAAGTGTTTCTTATGGAGATGAAAACTTAGGAAAAACTTGAGGATATGACAAAATCAAACATGGAAATGTCATCATATAAGATGTAGCTCTAGTTGCAGGAGTCAAGCATATTTTGATCAGTGTGAGTCAAATTGTGACAGAGGTTACCATGTGACTTTTTATGAAGAATATTATTAAATTGTCAATAAATCAGATGGCAATATTGCAATGATTGGTTACATACATGGTAACTTATATGAAGCCTGGGTCTCCACAAATTCTGATGGTTCTGAAATATGTCTACTAAGTAGAGCAACTGTGGAAGACAGCTGGAACCGGCATAAAAGTCTTTCTCATCTCAATTTCAACACATCAATAAACTTGTGAAGAAAGATCTTGTCAGAGGATTTCCCAATGCAGTATTTACTCCTGATGGCTTATGTGACTCATACCAGAAAGCTAAATTAAGGAAATCATCTTTCAAAAGTAAGACTGGATCTTCAATTCTTGAACCATATCATTTACTTTAATATTGATCTTTTTGGTCTAGTAAATGTAATGTCTATTTCAAAGAAGATGTACGCACTTGTGATTATTGATGAGTACACAAAGTACACAAGGGTGTATTTCCTGCACACCACAGATGAGACTCCATCCATTCTTCTTGATCATGTAAGGGAACTGGAAAAAGGATCAATACACAAAGTGAAGATCATTAGAAGTGACAATGAAACTAAATTCAAGAACAACACAATGGAAGAATTCTTTAAGTACAAGGGGATCAAACATGAATTTCCTGCCCCCAGAACTCCACAGAAAAATGGAGTTGTTGAAAGAAAGAACAGAACTTGTATAGAAGCTGCAAGGACCATGCTTGAAGAAGCGAAATTGCCAACCTACTTTTGGGCTGAGACTATGCAAACTACATGCTTCACAGAAAATGCAACACTGATAAACAAGCATGGAAAAATACCATTTGAGATGGTGAAGGGAAATAAGCCAAATTTGAAGTTCTTTCACATATTTGGCTACAAATGTTTTATTCTCAAAACTCATCCTGAACAGCTTACAAAATTTGATCTAAAAGATGATGAAGGCATTTTAGTTGGATATATGTTAAGTGGCATTTATGTACACTTGTAATGCTCTATAGAGGCTTGAATTGACATTTTGTACTCAAGTTATTTGTGTTTTTGATGTGTTTTGTAGTGTTTTATAGTGTTTTGGTATTTCAGGCTTATATCAGGGATTTAGGTGATTTGGCATTGTTTTGATGCTAAATTGGTGTTAGGATGGTGTCTTGAATAAAAGCTCGTGGATCGCCAACTCAAACCAGCCAAGAAAATAAGAAAAAGAAGATTTTCCAGAAGGTCAGCGCGCCCGCGCTGTAGTAGCACACGGCCGTGCCGGGATGCAGATTGGCAGCGCGCCCGCGCTAGTGAAGCGCGCGCCCGCGCCAGGTCGAGTTTCAAGAATCCCGATTCTACTTCAATTTTGATCTGCTGGACTTCTAATCTGCATGGGCTGCTATATAAACATAACTTATGATCGTTTTTCATAACAAGACATACCAGAGCTTAAAGAGAAGGCATAAGAAGACCGTATAACACAATTCAACCAAGGCGAAGAGGATCTAGTTTATTCTTGTGATTCTTTGTTTTAAGTTGTAATAATGGATGCTAGTTTTCTTATTTGTGAACCTATACTCTTTTTTCATACTTGGTTTATTATTTTATTCAGTATAAAGACTACGTTTGTTATACCATGCTTTCATCGGAACCCACATTGATGATGAGTCCGATTATGGGCTAATCGGTATCGTGGGGTTCTAGCGGATTTACTTATGGATTTCTTTAGTTAATTTGTTTTGATACCTGTGTGTTGTGATTGTATGATATCCTAGTATTGGTTGTGCTTATTCGTCTTATAAGTGTCGCGAACTTATAAGATAGCGTGTTAATCTTTATTGAAGCGAAAGTGAATTTAGAGGTTTAGAACTTGCCATGCTAGTATAGGTTCATGTATTTGATATGCATGATTCATAGGTAATTTTAACCATCTTACTTGTCCTATATAATCATGATAGATAACTTGTGTATTAAACCGTTATATTGTCAAATTCTATAGACATATAGGGTCTCAATATAATTGGTCTATGTTCAGCTTCTATCTCTTTTGTGGATGTCTAGTAGTATTGTATTCGTACAACAAAAGTTGGCGTTTTTCAGTTTTATATTATCTAATTAGTGTCATCACCATTACATGCTAAGGTTAAGAACAAGAAGGCTATTGAATGAAGTAGTAATGAAGTTGGAATCCCATGTTTGTGTCATATAGTTAAACAATCCTTTTTAATCTCTTAGTTAATATTCTTTAGTACAATCTCTTAGTTAATTATAGTTATAGACAATCTCAATTTGTTAATCATCTTAGCATTGGATAATAACCATACCGATGTTGCATAAGTGCATTGATTAAAATTAACCTAAACCAGTCTTTGTGGGAACGAACTAGAAATAATTCTATTTTACCTGTGATCGCGTATACTTGCGTGAATATTAGCGTGTGTTTTCATCCTAACAAGTTTTGGCGCCGCTGCCAGGGACTCGGTGTTAATTATTAGTTTATGTGTTTATCATCAATGGTCCTTAAAGTTCATTGACTCAAACATTATTTCCTACTTATTTCCTTGTCGTGTTTCAGGTACTCTAGCAAGCATGTATGCATACGCGTTCTCAGTCTCGTAAGAGAACACTGGATCAAGCTGAGGAAGAAGTTGTAGTAGCTAAAGAAGTATTTGAAGAAGTTCTTGTCGAGGAGAAAGTTGAAGAAGAAGCTCTTATTGCAATGGGAGAACCAAAAGCGAATACGAAGGCTTTGATGGATTACTCGAAGATCAATGATATTTAGTCTAGCATTGTCCAACCATCCATCTTGGCTAATACCTTTGAGATCAAGTCGAGCACGATTCAGATGATACATAACTAAGTTCAGTTTGGGAGTTTTCTAACAGAAGACCCCAATATGCACATCAGAGATTTCATCAAGATTCGCGATACTTTCAAGTTCAATGGAGTTTCTGAAGATGCTATTAAGTTGAGGTTTTTTCCATTCTCTCTACGGGATAAAGATAAATGCTAGTTACATTCTCTACCACCAGGGTCTATCACTAAATGGGAGGATCTTTCTCAAAATTTCCTAACTAAATTCTTTCCTATGGTGAAGACTGCTGCAATCAGAAACACACTTACTCAATTTGTTCAACAATCTGGAGAATCTTTATGTGAGGCTTGGGATCGCTATAAGGAGATGCTTAGGAAGTGCCCACATCATGGGATGCCTGACTGGATAATCATTAACTGCTTCTATAATGGTTTAGGTGCTACTTCTAGACCCATGCTTGATGCAGCATCAAGAGGAACCTTGTGGGCTAAAAGCTATGATGAAGCTTACAAATTGATTGAATTGATGGCTGTTAATGAATACCAGAATCCTACTCAGAGACTACCTCAGGGCAAGGTAGCATGAATTCTGGAGTTAGATACAGCTACTGCTATAGTTGCTCAGCTTAAGGCTTTGACGATGAAGGTGGATTCTTTGGCTAATTATGGAGTTAATCAGATCACTAGTGTCTGTGAGCTTTGTGTTGGTGCCCATGAGACAGAGCAGTGTGCTATTTCTAGTGAATCAACTCAGTTCGTGAGCAACTTTTAGAGGTCGCAACAGCCAGTTCCAACCACTTATCATCCCAACAACCACAATCATCCTAACTTCAGCTGGAGTAATACTCAGAATGCAGTTCAGCAGCCTTATCAGCAATATGCAGTAAAGCAACACAATCCTCCTGGTTTTCAACAACCACAATATGTACCAAGACAACAACTCCAGCTGTAATAGTTTAATGAAAAATCTGAATTGGAGGAGTTGAAGCTCATGTGCAAGAGTCAAGCGGTTTCTATCAAGACCTTAGAGAATCAAATTGGGCAAATTGCCAATGTCTTGCTGAATCATCAACATGGTATACTCCCTAGTAACACTGAAGTACCAGGAAAGAGGGAAGCTAAGGAGCAGGTAACGATAATTATATTAAGGTCTGGAAAGGTTGCAAATCCTGAAAAATCTCAAATTTCGGAAGAAGAAGCTGTGGATGAATAAGAAGTACAGAAGGAAGCAGAAGTGGAACCAAGGAAGACTACTATGGAACACACTCCTCCTGAGGGTAATACAGGGGAGATCCAGATCTAACCTCCACTTCCTTTTCCTAAGAGGCTGTAGAAGAAGAAGCTGGATAAGCAGTTTGAGAAGTTTCTGGAGGTGTTCAAGAAACTTCATATCAACATACCTTTCGCTGAAGCTCTTGAATAGATGCCTAGTTATGCAAAGTTTATAAAAGGTATTCTCTCTCGAAAGCTGAAGCTTGATGACTTAGAGACAGTTGTTCTCACGAGGAATGCAGTGCTGTGTTGCAACAGAAGTTACCTCCGAAGCTTAAAGATCCTGGAGGCTTCACTATTCTTTGTACCATTGGAAAAGTGTCATTTGACAAATGCTTATATGACTTGGGAGTTAGCATCAATCTGATGCCCTTGTCAATCTTCAAGAAGTTGGACTTACTTGATTCAAAGCCTACTTATATGACCTTGTTGGTCGATCGTTCTATTACATATCCACGAGGCATTGTGAAGGATGTCATGGTCAAGGTTGATAAACTCATATTTCCTGCTGATTTTATAAATCTTGATTTCGAGGAAGATAAGAAGATTCCCATAATCTTGGGAAGACCATTCTTGGCTACTGGCCGAACCTTGATTGATGTGCAGAAGGGTGAGCTTACTATGCGAGTGCTGGATCAGGATGTGACGTTCAATGTTTTTAATGCCATGAAATTCTCGACTGAAAATGAGGAGTGCTTAAAAGTGGAGTTGGTCAATTCCGTGGTTACTTCAGAACTTGATCATATGCTAAGGTCTGATGCCTTAGAGAAGGCCTTGTTGGGAAATTCAGATAATGAAGATGACAAAGGTGATGAGCAGTTGCAGTATCTGAATGCTTCTCCCTAGAAGCGAAGGCTAGATATGCATTTTGAATCTCTTGCAATGGAGGAGCTAAAAAAATCTCCAAAGCGCCTCAAGCCATCTATTAAGGAAGCTCCTACACTTGAGCTTAAACCATTTCCTGAACACTTAAGGTATGCGTTTTTAGATGATGCATCTACTTTGCCTGTTATTATTGTATTTGACCTTTCAGGTAGTGATGAGGAAAAGCTCTTAAGAATTCTGAGAGAGTTCAAATCGGCAATTGGATGGACTATAGCAGATATCAAGGGAATCAGCCCTTCGTATTGCATGCATAAAATTCTGCTAGAGGAAGGTAGCAAGCCTACTGTTGAGCAATATAGAAGGCTTAATCCAATCATGAAAGAATTTGTGAAGAAAGAAATCCTCAAATGGCTATATGCAGGGATCATCTATCCCATTTCTGACAATTCTTGGGTGAGCCCAGTTCAGTGTGTGCCGAAGAAAAGAGGTATCACAGTTGTTGCTAATGAGAAGAATGAGCTCATTCCTACTCGAACAGTCATGGGGTGAAGAGTTTGCATGGACTACAGGAAGCTAAACAAGGCCACGAGAAAGGATCACTTCCCTCTTCCTTTTATTGATCAGATGCTTGACAGATTGGCTGGGCATGAGTACTATTGTCTTCTGGATGGCTATTTGGGTTATAATCAGATTTGTATTGCTCTAGAGGATCAAGAAAAGACTACTTTCACTTGTCTGTTTGGAACTTTTGCCTTCAGAAGAGTTTCTTTTGGGTTGTGTGGTGCACCTGCCACATTTCAGAGATGCATGATGGTTATATTCTCTGACATGATTGGTCAGAATGTGGAGGTATTCATGGACGATTTCTCTGTGTTTGGTGATTCTTTTGACGAATGCTTGCAGAATCGTGGCGCCATTCTTAAAAGGTGTGTTGAGACCAATCTGGTTCTCAACTGGGAGAAATGTCATTTTATGGTGCGACAGGGCATTATTTTTGGGCACAAGGTCTCTAGTAAAGGACTTGAGGTGGACAAAGCCAAGGTGGGGGTTATCGAAAACCTTCCTCCACCAATTTCTGTTAAGGGAGTTCGCAGCTTTCTTGGTCATGCGGGTTTCTATCGGTGGTTCATCAAGGACTTCTCTAAAATCTCTAAACCATTGTCTAATTTTCTAGAGGGAGATGTCCCGTTCAAGTTTGATGATGAGTGCCTAGCTACTTTTGAGTTCTTGAAGAAGAGTTTAATCACGACACCTGTCATAACTGCACCTAATTGGGATGAACCTTTTGAGATGATGTGCGATGCAAGTGACTATGCAGTTGGAGCAGTTCTTGGGCAGAGAAAGAACAACATATTTTATGTGGTCTACTATGCTAGTAAGACCCTCAATGGTGCTCAACTGAATTATACTACTACTGAGAAAGAACTCTTAGCCATCGTCTACAGTTTGAGAAGTTTCGATCTTATTTGCTTGGGACGAAGGTGACAGTTTTCACTGATCACGCTGCTATTCGATATCTCGTCTCGAAGAAGGACTCGAAGCCTAGATTGATTCGATGGGTTCTTTTACTTCGGGAATTTGAATTAGAGATCAAGGACAAAAAAGGTACTAAAAATCAAGTCGCTGATCATCTCTCTCGTTTGGAAGATCCAAGTGCAACTTCACTAGATAAGACATTAATAAATGAGTCTTTTCCCGATGAGCAGCTGTTTGGGGTGCAAGAAGAATAACCGTGGTTCGCAGATATTGTGAACTACCTAATGAGTAATGTCATGCCTCCAGATTTATCTTATGCTCAAAGGAAGAAGTTTCTTCATGAGGTGAAGTGGTACATATGGGATGAACCATTCCTGTTTAGGCAAGGAGCTGACCAAATTACCAGAAGATGTATTCCGTACAGCGAAACGGGGGGATCTTACGAGATTTCCATTCAACTATGTATGGAGGCCACTATGATGGAGAAAATACAGCAGCTTGTATTCTTCAAGCGGGATTTTTCTGGCCTACATTGTTTAAGGATGCGCATCAATTTGTTTTGAAGTGTGATCGATGCCAATGTGTGGGTAATATGTCTAAGAGGGAGGAGATGCCTTTTAATGTTCTTCTCGAGGTTGAAGTCTTTGATGTTTGGGGAATTGACTTTATGGGGCCATTTATCTCGTCTTGCAATAATCAGTATATCTTGTTGGAAGTTGATTATGTCTCGAAATGGGTTGAAGTCAAGGATTTGCCGACAAACGATGCGAAGGTAGTGCTTAATTTTCTTCATAAGCAGATATTCACAAGGTTTGGGACTCCAAGAGTCATAATCAGTGACGAGGGATCGCATTTTTGCAATTGCAAGTTCACTGCTACGATACAAAGGTATAATGTGAATCATCACATCGCTACAGCCTATCATCCTCAGAAAAATGGTCAAGCTGAGGTATATAATAGAGAGACCAAGTGCATTTTAGAGAAAGTTGTGTGTCCATCAAGGAAGGATTGGTCTTTGAAGCTGGATGAAGCTGTTTGGGCATATCGAACATCATACAAGACTCCACTTGGCATGTCGCCATTTCAGTTGGTTTATGGTAAGGGTTTTCATTTACCAGTGGAGCTCGAGCATAAAGCGTATTGGGCTTTGAAGAAGTTAAACCTTGATTTGGATGCAGCTGGTAAGAAAAAAAGGCTTCAATAGAATGAACTCGATAAATTTCAACTTCAAGTGTATGAGAACAACAAAACGTATAAGGAGAAAGTCAAGAGGTGGCACGATAGGGGTCTAGTGCTCAAATCATTTATGCCAAGGCAACAAGTTCTGTTATTCAACTCTCGTCTTCGTCTTTTTCCTGGAAAGTTGAAGTCGAAGTGGTTAGGGCCGTTTATTATCAAAATTGTGTTTCCATATGGAGCGGTGGATATTTTTGAGAATGATAAAGGCCAAGCTTTCAAAGTCAATGGACAGAGGTTGAAGCATTACTATGGGGATACGGCAAACCATGAGGTGGTTAGTGTCATTTTATTGTCTACTTGATCTCGAGTTTCTACGTCAAGCTAATGACGTAAACCAAACGCTTCTTAGGAGGCAACCCAAGTTTGTTGTACATTAGTAGATAGAGGAAGAAGAAAGCAAGGAGAAAAACAAAAAAAATCAAGTTTAACTACAGAAGCACGGCGCGCCCGCTTTGAGAAACGGGGCGGTCACGCTGAAAAGTCAGTAACTGCGTACGTCCGTGCTGGCATGCGGGGTGGCCGTGTTGGAATTCTAGAAGCACGGCGTGCTCGAGCTGCCAGGAGGGGCGGCCGCACTGAGTCCCTGTAATCGAAAAAAAGTCGGCAGGATAACAGAAAATTGGGGACTTCATTACAATATCAATTCAAACCCAAATTTTACTCTCCCACATCCCATATTTCCCTCTCCAAATCAATTTCCATCACCCCATTATTCCCATTATTCCCATAATCAATTCCCACTTCTTTTTTATAACTAATTCTCTCCAAATTCCTATATATACACACACTTATACATAAATTTCTCCATCACTTCTCAAATTCTTAAACACAAATATTTCTTACACACATCTCTTATTCTCTCTTATTCAATCTCAATTGCACTCAAAAGACAACGAACCCAAGTTAGCAGCAGCACCACTGATTCTTCGAGTGTCGGTGGTATGAGGCCTAGGTTTTTAACTCCTGAGGTTGAGGCGGAGTATACGAGGCTGATTTCTAAGCCTATAGCCAATGAGCGAGGTATTCTTCCATCAGGGAGGGATGGTAAGTTGTTGAAGATGAATGTGGAGATGGGGTGGATAACTTTTTGTGAGGCGCCAGCTGTGGTGCCTATGAGTGTGGTTCGCAAGTTCTACGCGAATCAAAGGCGGAGAAGAACGGTTTTACTATGGTGAGAGGATTGAAGGTGGACTATAGTGTTAAGGCAATTCGGAGGGTGATTGAACAGCCCGAGAGGAGGCCAGAACAGGAAAACTGGAACGAGAAGACGGGGGATGATTTTAATTTAGATTTGATCGTTGTTACGCTATGTGTGCCTGCGACTCACTGGAAGTTTAAAAAGGGCACGAACGAGTATGCCACTTTCCCTGCCTCGTGTATGATCAGGTTTGCACGTGCATGGAATTCTTTTGTTTATGCAAACATCATGCCATCTTCTCACGTGCATGATGTTACTGTGGAGCGTGCACGTTTGTTGTGGGGGATTCTTCAGGGAGACTATGTGGACCTTAGGACGGTGATTCATCAGGGGATTTTGAGATTTTTGCGAGGGAGTAATACGGGTTCTATACCCTATGCGTCCATTGTGACGAAGCTGTGTATGGCGGTTGGAGTTCATTGGCCCGCACATAAGCAGCTGCAGTTTTCGAGTGCCCCGATTGATAGTTCGATATTGCAAACCATGCAGGAGTGGTATGGTGGTAAGCCTGATCCTAAGGGGCTTGATTATTCTTATGACCATCTGCCAGGTGGAAGGCCAACTCCTCAGGAATATGCTGGTGGCATGACCCAGGCGAGTAGAGCAGCTTGGAGAGCTGAGTTGGGTGAGGCCGGTCCTTCTGGTTCGCAGCAGCAGCAACAACAGAAAGCACAGGGCAGTGCTGGTATGAGTTCATCACAGTATAGGTGCTTGATGAGGAGGATGGATGCGATACATAACATCCATAGTCGCTTTGCACAAGACCTTACCCAGGCATTGGGGACTGCATTCAGAGCCACGGGAGTTGACTTTGTTGGATATATTTGAGATGTCATGTCTAATATATTTCATGTTTAGTTTTCGGATCTTAATAAACAGGAAATATTAGTTCTTACTGGAATCAGGACTTACGGGAAGTCAGGACTTAAGGATATCAGGACTTAGATTATTAGAAGATAATATCAGAAGATGGATATCAGAACTTAAGTACTGGAGGACTAATAGTTAAGGAAGGAAGCTGATTTACAGGAAAGAAGATCGAGACTAATACAGAAGAAGATATGCATGGAAAGAGTTAGAGGACTAGAAGAATTATATAAGATATCTGATTGATATATTTTAGGAGACAGAATTATATTCCATATCAATTAGAAGTTATCTTGTAACTGTGTGTCTATATAAACACAGACATAGGTTTACACTATATGTGTTACGATCATCGAGAATATCATACATTGTAACCTAGCATCTCTCGTGATATTTGTTCATCACCGAGAGAGGACAGTTCCATTGTAACAGAGTTTATTATATCGAATACATCTATTTTCTGTTACTTGTGTTCTAAATTGATTTAATTGTATTCTACACTGTAATAACCCCAATTTTTGGAAATTTTTGAAACCCTTATGAATAGTGTTTTTGCTGAATTAGAAAACTTTTCATGCCACACTATGTAGGGGTTCTGTTATGGATATTCTAAGATCGTATTAGTATTCCATAAAGTAAATAAATGTATGTAAAGATCGTCAGAATCCAATTCCGAACACTTTGATTTTTCTCGAAAATCCACCAGATACTGAAAGAATTGAGTATAAGGTAACATGATTAAAGGGATTTAAATTCAAGGATTATAAGAGAGGATTATAAAAAGGAATATAATGTATTGAGAAAGGTTAAGGGAACCAAAGTAATAAGATCCCGGGTATGATCCCTCAAACGATCAACGAGAAAGAGAGTTAAGCGAACCGTAAAACAAATAAACGTCCAAGGGGAAAGCACATGCAAGTAACATGAGAAGGAAGCTTCTAATATAAGCTAAAACATGTGGTTAGAAGCAAGGTGACATCATCACACCACAAGAATGAGACATGTGGCAAAGTAGTGATGCAAGCAATGACATAAGCAAGTGAAAACAAGATATTTAGCCAATAATTAACCACAACCATGCATTCTTTGCACAAATATCAAGGCAAGACAAGCAAGCAAAAGCTCTCCCCCATTTCTTTCTTCTTCCATTCGGCCTTTTCAAGAAATGAAGAAATAGATTTTCAAAACTCAAGTTCTAGGCCATGGAAAATTACAAGGTTTGTTTCCTTGGATCCTATATTTCATAACTTAGTTATACCATGAGTTTAAGATCAAGATTCCATGGTTTGCATAGCTAATCCACTCATCAAAGATGATGATGAATAGTAGTGAATAGTAACTTACTTTGATTTTCTTGATTTTCATGAAAGCTTAAGGTTGATTAAGCATAGATCAAGGTTCCTAGAGGCTTGTTAGTGACTACCCACTCTCCAAGGAAGGTATAAACTCTTGAACCCTTAGTTTTAAGTTTGGTTTATTTGGATGATAATAGTGCTTAGATGAATGGGTTTAGTTTGATGTTGATGGATGTTGGATTGTTGTTGAATTGGTGATGATTTGGTGTAGTTTAAACTTTGGAAATTGTTAGGTTATAGCCGTCGTAATGCCCGATTTTCTATAAACTGTTTTGTGATTAACTGTTGGACCCGAACACCCACTTCTATAAACTAACCACTTCTATGCTTAGATAGGTTATGTCTCAAGCTTCGTTTTGATATGTAGTTCGTTCGATTCCGATGCACGGTTTAGGAGAAACGACCGTTTCAAGTAACGGCGTTTCACGAACGAAACTTTTTCCCTCGCCTTACTTTGAAACATAGGTTAAAGACCAAAAAGGGTTAATTAATGTATGAAACATTTATGGTAAGTGTGTTAGGCAGTTGGTAAGACACTCGCGAAGGAATCGCTTTAAACTCATAAAGGTTAAATTATTAAAAATGGTGGAGCCGCGGGTACCCGAGTGACTTAAGCGAATCAGTGAGCGCAAAACAAGCGTTAGAGTCTAAGTTAGTTAAAGTATAGATTTACAAGTGACTTTGGTTTAATTCCAACTTACTTGTTGTTTATAGGTTACCAGACTCGTCCCGAGCCATTCGTAACCCCCAGTCGCTCAGGCAAGTATTATATCCGTTATACTGTTGTTGTGATGTATACATTTGTATATGCATGATCTTGCGATAAATGCATATTGGTTATTTAGCAAATTCTTGCGATATATTGTAGCATGTGATATGGTATATATGCATGCCTGTTTCATATTCTTGAAATAAATATCTGTTGGTTCAGTTGATAATACCTATGCTAGAGAATAGCGGTAACTTGCATATACCCTTAGTATAGGGACCCAAAGGTGAAAATATTTTCTAAAACCGGGAGTCGAGGATCCCGAGTAGATTTTGTATATATATGGATATGGATATATATATATATATTTATATATATATATGGTTATAGTTTTCCAAGCTATTAATCGAATAAGGTTTATTCGATAACTTTAACTTTATTTTATTTAATGAATATTATTATGAATAGTCATTCAAGGGCTTATGACTTCTTTATTTTATTAAATGAATATTATTTCGAATATTATTCGAGGGCTTATGACTCTTTTATATTATTTATTGAATATTATTTGAATATTCATTCGAAGGCTTATGACTCAGTTTATATTATTTAATGAATATTATTTGAATATTCATTTGAGGATCTATGACTCCGATTATTTGCTGAAATATATTCTTTATTTTATTAAAGAATAAGGTGTTAATAATCAAACTTATTTTCGATTATTCAAATAAAGATAATACTTTCATATAAGTATATCTTTGGTTATTTAATACTCGTTTCAAGTATAAGTTTTAATATTTCTACTTCAATTATTTTTATAAAGATATGGGAATATTATTTAAATAATAATATTCAGTCATTTTCTAAATATTCTGGGGACTGATTTACTTCATTAAATCAGCTTTACTCCAAACACTCTTTAAAGTGTTTTCGAGTCTTCAAAATGATTTTTAAAGTCAGAGCGGATCCCAAAACTCATTTTTATATTTAAGATCTTCCTTTTTAAGGGGATTTAAATACTCGCTCAAAACCTGGGGAATCCGGCTCTGTGGTGTATTTTATATTCGCAACGAGGTTGCAGTTTTGGTAAATGAATTGATTACTTGCCCAACGTTCGGGAAGTAAACCCATCTAATTGAGTCGGCATAAGCGACAGGCCGGGGTACGGTCTATGAATGTGTAAGTGGCTGGGTGGCAGCCCATCAACGCGTGAGGGGCCGGGTAACGGTCTAGCACGAGGTCCTAATGCGGCCAGGGTGATGACCGGTGAGGAATTCATCCATCTACAGTAGAAAAGGTTACTTATTGGTATCTTTGCCTGATCAGCAAGATATCTGGTTTATGCCAAAATTCTTTTCCTTCCAAATTCATTGGATATTGCAACTCTGTTCATACTTTACATGACAGAGGTTTTCAGGAAATGTATGGGAGATATATATGAATATATTTATATATCGGGACTTAATGAAGTATCTCGTAGCTTCATTATTTATAATGATATTCAAAGATTGAATCTATTCAAATCTTGTCTTGTAGTCTCATCTATGTGATGAACTTTTGAAGCTAATTATAACTTGAACAGTGGTAGTTCAAGTAGTATTTGGGAAAGATATAAGTATATTGGGGTATCTTGTAACTTCATCTTTTAAACTTATATCTAATTAATAATTGTCTTATGAATGACAAAGATTTTCAGAAAAACGTTGAGACAAGGTTAGATATATGAGATCACCTTGCAACGATATTTTTTTTATACAGTTATACACTGGGACTTGTGTATATTATGCATGGAAGAGGACTTCCAATATTTTGAAAAGTATATATGTATATATACTGAATATTTTGCGACTTCATCGCATTAAGATATCAAACTTGGTTCATTTCTTTTGACCAAGACTTTCATGAGTATTATGAGTAGGCTCATATATTGTAAATCATTATACATATTATTTTGGTGGGCTTGCTGCTCACCCTTGCTTTATTTCTTCATCACACAACAACAGATAGAAAAGATGAACAGAACCAAGCTCCCGATTCGCAAGCGAGTAGGAGACGTTCCGCAGTTTTCTAGAAGCATTGATGCCGCCGTAGCCGAGGTAGGAACTACCAATAGGCTAGGCTTTCAACTTTTGATGTACCAGATTTATTTATATTTATGAATTGTAATAATGGCAAAGAAATGTAAATTTATTCAGAAAACCTTTTAAGGTGTATTGGCAGATAATTATGGAATAAAATGACTTGTGGTTATTTTTTTTGGATGTTCATCTCTGAGACTATAACGTGTGGTGTGTGTGTTTATTGTGGGGTCACAGTACAGAGTAGTTGAGTAATTATTAAGACTGGGTGTTATTAAGAGAAATGGAACTCGTGACAACCCGGATCCCCGACCCCGGATTTGGGGGTGTTACAGAAATGGTATCAGAGCTAAGCGTTATAAACCTCAGAGATGATGGGACGTTAAGATATTAAGTTCACTAAGATAATAAGAACTCTTGCCAAGTTCATAGTCGGACTACCTAACGTAGTACTGACAGTTAAAACCCTTATGGGAACCCTTATAAATATCGTGATAGGAGCGTAGTTCGTTATCGTATATGGTAGCGGGACTCCGAACCCTGAGGTTGAGGAGCAACAACGCGATGATGTTTTATTACTTATTGGAGATCAGATTATGGATCCGATAGAGCGTCCTAACGCGGGATCGGATGATGTTGATATTGAGGATGTAGCGGTTGAGGATGTTGTCCTAGAAGGGATAGTTGCTGAGGAGGATCCCATGGAGGATCCTGACAAGAATGAATAAAGGACCACTGAGGAATTGATGACCATGGTTAGGGCAACTACCAGAGGTAGGATTGGCCGGTCACTACCGGAGGTTCGTTCAAGTTGTAAAGATAGTAGCCCCTTTAACGCGGCTTACTCGTAAGACTGAGAAGTTCGAATGGACAGAGAAATGCGAGAACAGCTTTCAAGAACTGAAGCAGAGGTTGGTGATGGGCCCTATGCTGGCGTTGCCGGATGGAAAAAGGAGATTTTGTGATTTGTAAGTGACGCTTCGCATAAGGAATTAGGGTGCTTCTTAGCACAGCAAGATAATCGCGTCTGCGTCAAGACAATTAAGGTAATATGAAATTCAATATCCCCGCCCATGAGCTTAGGCTCGTGGCAATAGTTTTACCCTAAAGATTGGAGGCACTACTTGTATGGAGAGAAGTGCGAGAATTACCTAAGCCATAAGTGCTCTAGTACATTCTTACGTAGAAAGAGCTCAACATACGCCAGAGGAGGCGGTTAGAGCTAATCAAGAATTATGATTGGGAGATTCTTTATCATTCGGGGAAAGCCAATATGGTGGCTGAAGCCCTTAGTAAAAAGGAGAGACTCAAGATGATAATGTCTTTTGGAGAGTTTATAAGAGATTTTGAGAAAATGGAAATAGTAGTGAAGGTAACCGGAGCCGGTACCGAAAAGCTGTTTGAGATTGCAATACAGCCCGAATTATTGGAAAAGATCATATTGTGCCAGAAAAAGTTATGAATGAAGGCAGGGAGCCAACAATTAGATAAAAGATTAATATCGAGAAAGATGATAAGGGAATAATGAGGTATTCCTATAAAATTTGGGTTCCGAAAGTTCAAGAGCGTAAGGATGAGAACTTAGATGAGAGCCATAGTTTGAGGAATAAGATTTAGAGTAAACCCTGAACGTGATAGTCAGGGAGGTCGCCATCAAGATAGAAGGAACCCATGACATAATGGAGTGGAAAATAAGGATTTTAAATTAAAAGATGACCCTAATTATGGGGAGTAGGATGAAACATTTCATACTAAGGAAACAGAAAGTCGAGTAAGGAAAGGAGACCCGAGACGGTACTCCTATATGGAAATTCATGGACCTGTCTAAAAAGAACTTAGACTATTATCCCCAACCACCACCGTGAGGAGACAGTGCAGTGAGAAATTCTTTCAGGACCTTTAAGTCGCTAAGCTCTCAGAGTTCCATGGAACAAGCTGACCCAGCCGAGGCAAGAGCCTGGCTAAAGGAAATATAGGAATTATTTGAGATTCTAAATGATTGACGAATCACAAAAGACTGTTTTTGTCACTTACCCTCCTAAGAGAGAGACCACCCGCTGGTGAAAGACCAAGAAAGGAACGGAGCCAGAGGTTATGATAAACTGATTAAAGTTCAGCCAATTGTTTTCGGGAAAGTAATTCCCAAGGTTATGGAGAGAGTGTAAAAGCTTTAGAGCCAGAACAAAGGCAGACGAGTATGATGAATTGTGAATTTAAGTTATAAAAGTTGTCAAGATTCGTTCTAAGGGCACGAATCCAGAATGACAGGATGTTGAAATCAATGCTTATGTTGTGTTGGTTCATGAAATAATGATAAGAGAAAGGAAAAAAAAAGAAATTGAAGTGGAAAGGAATATAAAGGCAATAGAGTTTGAGGAATGATAAGGGAGTTGGGTATGAGGAAACCCTAAAGACTCATAGTAATAGAAATAGAAAAGTAAGTAATCGTCAGGATGAGGGTGATTCACCATGAGTTAAAATTGATGGGTGAAGGCATAAGAGATGCATATATTTTATCCCCTTTAAGTTGGGAGGATTCGAGGAAACCTTGAAATAGTTTGAAGGATAAATAATGAGACGCGGATAGACTGAGGAGACAAGAAAGTAAGAAATTAAGAAAATTGGATGAAGGAAGTGACCTTCAAGAATGTGAAGTGTAAGACCGGTGGCTTGATACCCAGGAAGGGAGACGCCAGGTATGAAAGATATCCCAACATTGAGATGACTGTTGAGATAAACAACAAAAGTAAATAAAGATTTATTAAGAAGAAGTTCACGTTGAACACGACCAATATCTTCCAGATCATCCATGTGATCATTACCAAATTAGGCAAGAAAAGCGGATAACCGTTGTTATCTTTTGGAGGCCATACTGATTGACCTCATTTTGAATACATATGTTATTGTGAAATTAGGCATATACTATCGAGGTGGGAATGATTGAATAAGACACCCTTATCAGGGATATATGACTTGATTTATCCATGGAAGGATGCTTGTACCTTTTTAAAGGTGGAATTAAGGATTGAACATCGGTAACTTAAAACGAATCCTAGGGGAATGCATAAAGGTTGGCATTTCACCCTTAATAGGGATAGTATGAGTTTTGACAGTATGAATTGGAAAGGATTAAGGTAATAATAACCTTTAAGGATCAGTGGAGAAATTTTTCAGAAGTATATAGACAATGGTTCTAGTATCAGTAAATGGTATTTTGATATGCCCTGTATATAGGGAATACAGGAGGAACGATTGAAGGATAACCTTAGAGGTTTTACAAGGAGAAAGGAAATATTCGAAATTCTCAAGAATAAAAATGTTGATAAAGGAAATATGACATAATTATAATGTTGCCAAGTGGGGCACGTGTTAAACCACGAGAAAGTATGGATCGAACCAGTAATGGTCGAAATTATTCAGGGCAATTAGGACTTAAGATAAAAGATGTTCTAATTATGATTGAGAGTCAGTCATGACAGTGATTAACCTCTAAAGACTGAGGCAACAACTTATGGAAAAATGGTGATTTTTTTTTCTTATCAGATGTTAAGGAAAACATCTTCACATAAGCTGTGATTGAAATGAGGTAGAAAATTTAGTTGAAGGTGGTTAAAAGACATTGATTATAAGGAACTATTACTATCAGGGAAGGCCAAAGAGGTGGCCAACACTTTAAAGGTAAGAGGATAATTATAGGCGCGTGTGCCAAAAGAATACAGTGATGATGGTTAAAAATGTGAAGGTTGGATTATGGTTAGGAAGATTGACATTCCTTCTGATGACCGTGCAATACCCAACCGTAATAGTAGTTGGTAAAGGTTTAATTCGTGTAATCGCCATGAACGGGCTATCTATCTTAGAAGGTCCTATCTTGAGATAAGCCAGAACCATGTTTCAAAAAGGACCAAACAAACCTTTGAGTTAAGTCTTCTATTGAAGGCATATGATTAAGAATGGTATTAACCTGTTATCGGTGCTTTGATTGAAACTCTTCTGCAATTTTATCTGCTTCATGTCATGTATGTATGTCAGGATCAGGAGTGTTCTTCATGAATCAGAAATGGTGATTATGTTACCTCCTTAGAAGGATTTGATACGACATGTATGGACTCTGTATGGTTAGCTATTAAGACTTCATGGAAAATGAATGACTACAGTAGGTCAGTGGTGGACCATAGTAAGGCAGCAATGATTCTGCGAGTATTGAGCTGATTACAACCGTGAGAGTTGTACTGGAATGGGTGTTGAGATTGAGTACCACTAATCGGGTCGTGGTAGTGTATAAGTTATCATTGATAGACTAATTAAGTAGAGTATCTACCTATTGTATATTTATTCTTTCTTATCAATAGAGAGTCATATTATTATACGAGGAAGGTTGTGGTGCAAGCATAGAACTCTAGTAACGATGATGTCTAGAATGAGATCCGAGGTTCGATTTTCGAAATCAAGGGAGTTTCAAAGGTGATTGTGTATAAGCTCGAGGAAGAGCATGGGTCCATAGAATGATGGACGGAATAGCAAATATTTAGGCATGTGAAATACGATGCTATAATACTTGATGTTGATATAAATACTCATATGTTTCGTTCTCTTATGATAAACCTCTATAGTTCAGAGGTAGGTTCCAAGCTAGATATTTTATGGCAGTATATTTTTTTTTCATATATACAATTCTCTTCAATTCGTTCTTTTCTCTTCTTTTCATTTCATGTAAGCTGAGAAGAACAACCCTTCCAGAAAGGGGAGGTATTGCCGAATGACTATCTATCTGTGTGATAGAAGCCTAGTAGGATACCATCTATTGTTTAATTGCTTGTCAAGTACTAAAGGCTGGCCACCTTCTGTACTAACTATGCGATATAACAAGTGTTCATGATCATAGTGATCTCTCAACAAATTCCTTTACTTCTATATGATTGATCAAACTTTGGGAAATAGAAACATCTGAAAAAGGAGTAGTAAAGTTATGGTGGTATTCAGAATGGAAGCACATTCGTGATACTAAGGTTGACGTGGTTATTAAAAGGTTATAGAGCGCTAACAAGCAAAAGTATAACCAGTATAATATTAGGAACGGAAGGTAGTAGCGATTACGAGCTGGAAAAGAATAGGTATTAAGAAGCAAAAGCTCTAATGCTAAAAGCTATAATAAGAGTCTGTGCAATAGACTTGAAAGAATTTGGAATGATCACTTAACACGGATTAAGTTTTCTTACGACAATAGATCATATGTCATTATCGAGATGTCGCCTTATGAGATCCTTGAGGGAAGACAATGTCGATCTCCCTTATGTTAGGATGAAGTTGTAGAGCGCAAGATGCTCGGACCCGCAGTAGCCCAAAGGGCCATGGATATAATAGATCTAATCAGAGGACGGCTGGTAGTAACCCAAGATGGACATAAGAGGTATGCTGATTTGACTCGAAAGGACAAAGAGTATGAAATAGGGGACCTAGAAATGTTATAGTTATCCCTTGGAAAGGATTGATGAGGTTCGGAAAGAAAGGAAAGCTAAGTCCACAAATTGTTGGACCCTTGGATATATTAAGACGTTTTGGGAAGTTAGCATATGAGCTAGCCCTACCCCCGAACATGTAGTAAGTTCATAGCGTGTTCCACATATCAATGTTAAGGAAGTGTAATTCGGATGCCAGACAAATAGGGGCATATGAGTGCATAGACATGCAACCAGACGTAACCTATATGGAGCAACCAGGAAGGGTTATAGAGTGAAAAGGAACAAGTGCTTAGGAGAAGGATTATCAAACTAGGCAGAGTTTGGTGGTAGGACCACAATGTAGGAAAATTTACTCGAGAGTTAGAAAGTGCAATGCTAAGAGAGTATCCCTATTCATTTTCTATCTGATTCCGGGACGGAATCCTTTTAAGGAGGGGAGACTGTAATAACCCCAATTTTTGGAAATTTTTGAAACCCTTATGAATAGTGTTTTTGCTGAATTAGAAAACTTTTCATGCCACACTATGTAGGGGTTCTGTTATGGATATTCTAAGATCGTATTAGTATTCCATAAAGTAAATAAGTGTATGTAAAGATCGTCAGAATCCAATTCCGAACACTTTGATTTTTCTCGAAAATCCACCAGATACCGAAAGAATTGAGTATAAGGTAACATGATTAAAGGGATTTAAATTCAAGGATTATAAGAGAGGATTATAAAAAGGAATATAATGTATTGAGAAAGGTTAAGGGAACCCAAGTAATAAGATCCCGGGTATGATCCCTCAAACGATCAACGAGAAAGAGAGTTAAGCGAACCGTAAAACAAATAAACGTCCAAGGGGAAAGCACATGCAAGTAACATGAGAAGGAAGCTTCTAATATAAGCTAAAACATGTGGTTAGAAGCAAGGTGACATCATCACACCACAAGAATGAGACATGTGGCAAAGTAGTGATGCAAGCAATGACATAAGCAAGTGAAAACAAGATATTTAGCCAATAATTAACCACAACCATGCATTCTTTGCACAAATATCAAGGCAAGACAAGCAAGCAAAAGCTCTCCCCCATTTCTTTCTTCTTCCATTCTGCCTTTTCAAGAAATGAAGAAATAGATTTTCAAAACTCAAGTTCTAGGCCATGGAAAATTATAAGGTTTGTTTCCTTGGATCCTTTATTTCATAACTTAGTTATACCATGAGTTTAAGATCAAGATTCCATGGTTTGCATAGCTAATCCACTCATCAAAGATGATGATGAATAGTAGTGAATAGTAACTTACTTTGATTTTCTTGATTTTCATGAAAGCTTAAGGTTGATTAAGCATAGATCAAGGTTCCTAGAGGCTTGTTAGTGACTACCCACTCTCCAAGGAAGGTATAAACTCTTGAACCCTTAGTTTTAAGTTTGGTTTATTTGGATGATAATAGTGCTTAGATGAATGGGTTTAGTTTGATGTTGATGGATGTTGGATTGTTGTTGAATTGGTGATGATTTGGTGTAGTTTAAACTTTGGAAATCGTTAGGTTATAGCCGTCGTAATGCCCGATTTTCTATAAACTGTTTTGTGATTAACTGTTGGACCCGAACACCCACTTCTATAAACTAACCACTTCCATGCTTAGATAGGTTATGTTTCAAGCTTCGTTTTGATATGTAGTTCGTTCGATTCCGATGCACGGTTTAGGAGAAACGACCGTTTCAAGTAACGACGTTTCGCGAACGAAACTTTTTCCCTCGCCTTACTTTGAAACATAGGTTAAAGACCAAAAAGGGTTAATTAATGTATGAAACATTTATGGTAAGTGTGTTAGGCAGTTGGTAGGACACTCGCGAAGGAATCGCTTTAAAACTCGTAAAGGTTAAATTATTAAAAATGGTGGAGCCGCGGGTACCCGAGTGACTTAAGCGAATCAGTGAGCGTAAAACAAGCGTTAGAGTCTAAGTTAGTTAAAGTATAGATTTACAAGTGACTTTGGTTTAATTCCAACTTACTTGTTGTTTATAGGTTACCAGACTCGTCCCGAGCCATTCGTAACCCCCAGTCGCTCAGGCAAGTATTCTATCCGTTATACTGTTGTTGTGATGTATACATTTGTATATGCATGATCTTGCGATAAATGCATATTGGTTATTTAGCAAATTCTTGCGATATATTGTAGCATGTGATATGGTATATATGCATGCCTATTTCATATTCTTGAAATAAATATCTGTTGGTTCAGTTGATAATACCTATGCTAGAGAATAGCGGTAACTTGCATATACCCTTAGTATAGGGACCCAAAGGTGAAAATATTTTCTAAAACCGGGAGTCGAGGATCCCGAGTAGATTTTGTATATATATGGATATGGATATATATATATATATATTTATATATATATATATGGTTATAGTTTTCCAAGCTATTAATCGAATAAGGTTTATTCGATAACTTTAACTTTATTTTATTTAATGAATATTATTATGAATAGTCATTCAAGGGCTTATGACTTCTTTATTTTATTAAATGAATATTATTTCGAATATTATTCGAGGGCTTATGACTCTTTTATATTATTTATTGAATATTATTTGAATATTCATTCGAAGGCTTATGACTCAGTTTATATTATTTAATGAATATTATTTGAATATTCATTTGAGGATCTATGACTCCGATTATTTGCTGAAATATATTCTTTATTTTATTAAAGAATAAGGTGTTAATAATCAAACTTATTTTCGATTATTCAAATAAAGATAATACTTTCATATAAGTATATCTTTGGTTATTTAATACTCGTTTCAAGTATAAGTTTTAATATTTCTACTTCAATTATTTTTATAAAGATATGGGAATATTATTTAATAATAATATTCAGTCATTTTCTAAATATTCTGGGGACTGATTTACTTCATTAAATCAGCTTTACTCCAAACACTCTTTAAAGTGTTTTCGAGTCTTCAAAATGATTTTTAAAGTCAGAGCGGATCCCAAAACTCATTTTTATATTTAAGATCTTCCTTTTTAAGGGGATTTAAATACTCGCTCAAAACCTGGGGAATCCGGCTCTGTGGTGTATTTTATATTCGCAACGAGGTTGCAGTTTTGGTAAATGAATTGATTACTTGCCCAACGTTCGGGAAGTAAGCCCATCTAATTGAGTCGGCATAAGCGACAGGCCGGGGTACGGTCTATGAATGTGTAAGTGGCTGGGTGGCAGCCCATCAACGCGTGAGGGGCCGGGTAACGGTCTAGCGCGAGGTCCTAATGCGGCCAGGGTGATGACCGGTGAGGAATTCATCCATCTACAGTAGAAAAGGTTACTTATTGGTATCTTTGCCTGATCAGCAAGATATCTGGTTTATGCCAAAATTCTTTTCCTTCCAAATTCATTGGATATTGCAACTCTATTCATACTTTACATGACAGAGGTTTTCAGGAAATGTATGGGAGATATATATGAATATATTTATATATCGGGACTTAATGAAGTATCTCGTAGCTTCATTATTTATAATGATATTCAAAGATTGAATCTATTCAAATCTTGTCTTGTAGTCTCATCTATGTGATGAACTTTTGAAGCTAATTATAACTTGAACAGTGGTAGTTCAAGTAGTATTTAGGAAAGATATAAGTATATTGGGGTATCTTGTAACTTCATCTTTTAAACTTATATCTAATTAATAATTGTCTTATGAATGACAAAGATTTTCAGAAAAACGTTGAGACAAGGTTAGATATATGAGATCACCTTGCAACGATATTTTTTTTTATACAGTTATACACTGGGACTTGTGTATATTATGCATGGAAGAGGACTTCCAATATTTTGAAAAGTATATATGTATATATACTGAATATTTTGCGACTTCATCGCATTAAGATATCAAACTTGGTTCATTTCTTTTGACCAAGACTTTCATGAGTATTATGAGTAGGCTCATATATTGTAAATCATTATACATATTATTTTGGTGGGCTTGCTGCTCACCCTTGCTTTATTTCTTCATCACACAACAACAGATAGAAAAGATGAACAGAACCAAGCTCCCGATTCGCAAGCGAGTAGGAGACGTTCCGCAGTTTTCTAGAAGCATTGATGCCGCCGTAGCCGAGGTAGGAACTACCAATAGGCTAGGCTTTCAACTTTTGATGTACCAGATTTATTTATATTTATGAATTGTAATAATGGCAAAGAAATGTAAATTTATTCAGAAAACCTTTTAAGGTGTATTGGCAGATAATTATGGAATAAAATGACTTGTGGTTATTTTTTTTGGATGTTCATCTCTGAGACTATAACGTGTGGTGTGTGTGTTTATTGTGGGGTCACAGTACAGAGTAGTTGAGTAATTATTAAGACTGGGTGTTATTAAGGGAAATGGAACTCGTGACAACCCGGATCCCCGACCCCGGATTTGGGGGTGTTACATACACTGTATTCAACCCCCTTCTACAGTGTTGTGTGACCTAACAAGTGGTATCAAAGCCTATCTGTTAACACACATACAGTAAAGATCCAAAACAATCATGTCTGAAGAAGCAGAAAATCCAACCAAGCCCGCAAAAACTGAAGAAACTCCAAAGACTCAAACCCATAGTCGATATGAGACTATCACGGTTCCCATGCTGAGACCTTCTGAGTATCCCATATGGAAAGTGAAGATGGCTATGTTTCTGGAAGCTACAGATCCAGAATACCTTGACAGAATTTATGAAGGACCGCATAAGCCAACCAAGCTCTCTGTTGTAGTTGCAGATCAGCCAGCAAAGAACATGCCAAAGGAGAAAAGTGAATACACAACTGAAGATATCTCATCTATTTCCAAGGATGCAAAGGTAAGGCATTTGCTGTATAGTGCCATTGATAATGTCATGTCAAATCGGGTAATTCAATGCAAGACTGCAAAGGAGATATGAGATGCTTTGGAAACAAGGTGTCAGGGAACTGATGTAATAAAAAAAAACAGGAGGACTATACTTACTCAAGAGTATGAGCACTTTGACTCAAAAAGTGATGAGTCATTAACTGACTTATATGACAGGTTTGTCAAACTCTTGAATGATCTGTCACTGATGGACAAGGAATATTATATTGAAGATTCAAATCTAAAATTCCTTTTAGCTCTTCCTGAAAGTTGGGATTTGAAAGCTACTATTATAAGAGACAACTATGCTCTTGAAGAAATCTATGGTATGCTCAATACTTATGAACTTGAGATGGATCAAAGAAGCAAGAAACATGGGAGAAAGTCAAGGAAAGTTGCTCTTAAGGCTGAGGAGGAATCCCCCAAAGTGGCTGTCTCAAAGAAAGGCAAAGGAAAAGCTCTCATCATAAAATCTGATTCAGAATCATCAAGTTCTGATGATGATGATTCAGAAACTGAAAGTCTACCTGAAGTAGATGCTGATGAGGAGATGATGAAGTTGTGTGCTCTTATGGTGAAGGGTATCACAAAGATAGCCTACATGAAATTTAGAAAGGGAAAGAAGTTTTTTAGGAATGGTAGAAGTTCTGATAAGAAGGGATTCAGAAAATCTGAAGGCAAAGGAGGAAAGTCTGACATAGGAGATTACTCAAATGTCAAATGCTACAATTATGGTGAGAAAGGCCACATATCTCCTGACTGTAAGAAAGGAAAGAGTGATAAAGGCAAGGCTCTTATCACAAAGAAGAAAAGATGGACATACACTTCAGATTCTGAAGATGAGGAGAACTATGCCTTGATGGCAAATGCTGATAGCAATTCTGATGTTGCTGAGTTAAAGGTACCTCAAAAAACTTATGCCTTTCATACTGATGATATTACTGAGTTGAGATTATATCTTAAAACCATGTTTATTAGTTACAGAGATCAAACTTTAACATGTGAAAGAATAACTTCTGAAAATCTTGCTTTTAAAAAGAGGAATGATTATTTAGAAAAAGAGTTAGTCATTTTCCATCAAACTCAGAAAGAAAGAGATGATGCCTTTTATGTTAGAGATGAATTGCTAAAAATGAATTAATTTCTAAAAACTGAGTTAGAAAAGGAGAGAGAGATTATCAGGACTTGGACTAACTCTGGTAGAGCAACTCAGGATATATTAAGTAGTGAAAACTAGAAAGAGGGCTTAGGTTATGGAGATGATAAAAGTGAAAAAGGAACTGAACAAGTTAAGCCAATTATTGTTAAACAGACTACTAAGCCAAAGGTAAATTCTGTTATTTGTAGCTAAAACTGTAAAGTCTGATTCTGAAAAGATGAAAGATATTGAGACAGAAGTGATAGCAGAGTCAACTTCTGACAAATTAGAACATGATAAACCAACCGAAGTTAACATAGTCTTAATAACAAAGAAGCAGCTTAAACATAAGCTGAAAGAAATTACTAGTGTGAACAAGGTAAAGGAAGCTAGGAAAAATAGGAATGGAAAGGAAGGTGTGAATAAAAGCAACAATTATATGCCCGTTCCTAATGCTCCTAGAAAGAAATGCTATAACTGTGGAAACTCTAACCATCTTGCTTCTTTTTGCAGGAAGAATAAGAATATAAACTCTTTACCTCCTAAGTCAGGAGTTAAGAGTCAGTCTGTTAGGTTTAAACCACAAAATCCTTGTTTTCATTGTGGTAGTATATGGCATTCCATTTATACTTGTAAGGAATATCATAGTTTGTACTATGATTATTATCAGATTAAACCTTCTTTGAAGAAAGTTACTTTAATTCCTTCTAGTGTAAAGTATGATTCAAAGTTTGATACTGTAAAATCTGATAAGAAAAATGTTAGCATAAACTCTGATGTTAAATCCGCTACAAATGTTAACAAACTTAATAAGGCCATATGATCCAAGCAAGTCCGGGTCCTTAAAACTAACCATTAGTGGTCTTTGTAATTGCAGGGCAACATGAAGAACATCCTAGTTATGGATAGTGGATGTTCAGGACATATGACTGGAAATAAAGCCCTGCTATCAGACTTTGTGGAGAAAGCTGGCCCAGGAGTTTCTTATGGAGATGGCAATATTGGAAAAACTCTAGGATATGGCAAGATCAATCTGGGGAATGTCATCATTGAATCGGTAGCTCTAGTCTCAGGACTTAAACACAATCTGTTGAGTATAAGTCAAATCTGTGACAGAGGTTATCATGTGGATTTCTTTGAAGAACACTATGAAGTTATTAGTAATTCTACAGGCAAAGTGGTTCTGAAAGGTTACAAGCATGGTAACATTTATGAAGCCGGACTTTCAACAAGTACTGATGGTTTTGCTATCTGTCTATTGAGTAGAGCATCAATTGAAGAAAGCTGGAATTGGCACAAGAAACTCTCTCATTTAAATTTCAACAATATAAATGATCTTGTAAAGAAAGATCTTGTGAGAGGAATGCCAAAAACAGTATTTGTTCCTGATGGCCTTTGTGATTCATGTCAGAAGGCAAAACAAAGAAAATCTTCTTTCAAGAGCAAAACTGAGTCATCAATTCTTGAGCCTTATCACCTACTTCCTGTTGATCTATTTGGTCCAGTCAATGTCATGTCTATTGTAAAGAAGAAATATGCTATGGTTATAGTGGATGAGTTCACAAGGTACACTTGGGTGTACTTCTTGCACAAGAAGAATGAAACTGCATTTACTCTAACTGATCATGTCAGACAGCTGGATAAGTTGGTCAAAGATTCTGTTAAAATAATAAGAAGTGATAATGGCACTGAGTTCAAGAATTCAATCATGGAAGAGTTCTGCAAAGAGCATGGAATCAAACAGGAATTTTCTACACCTGGAACTCCACAGCAAAATGGAGTTGTAGAAAGAAAGAACAGGACTCTGATTGAAGTTACACGAACTATGCTTGATGAAGCAAAGTTGCCAACCTATTTTTGGGCTGAAGATGTGTAGACTGCTTGTTTTACTCAAAATGCTACACTCATAAACAAGCATGGAAAAACACTATATGAGATAGTGAAGAAAAAGAAGCCAAATCTGAAATACTTTCATGTATTTGGTTGTAAGTGTTTTGTTCTTCAGACTCATCCTGAACAGCTGTCAAAATTTGATCTAAAAGTTGATGAATGAATCTTTGTTGGATATCCACTTTCAACAAAAGCCTTCAGAGTCTACAATTTAAGAACAAGGGTTGTCATGGAATCTATCAATGTCTCTTTTGATGAAAAGAAGATTACTGGACTTGAAGATTTCGATGATCATGATCAGCTGAGATTTGAGAATGAAGATTTAAATTCGGAAATTTTGATGACTTAAATCCTGATCCTGTAAGTTCTACTGGATTAAGTTCTGATGTCATTGAAAATGTGGTAACAACTCCAAAGGAAAATGCACCTGTCCATGGGGAGCAAGCTGAAGATCCCACCACATCTCAAGACTCTCGACAAGCATCAGAACCTGTCACTGACTCTTCAAGTTCTGATTCATCTAGTTCTGATGAGCCAAGTACTAATAATTCTGGAAGCTCTGATTCTTCAACTCCTGAAAAATCAAACTCTAATTCTGAAGTCTCAGAGAGCATAACTAGAGGGGGAGCATCAGAAAATGCTGATGGAGATAACATGGATCATGAGGGAGGATCCAGTTCTAGAGATCAACTTCCATCTGCAAGGAAATGGAATAAAGCACACACACCTGATTTAATCATTGGAGATCCTGAAGTAGGTGTCAGAACTAGAACTGCAACTTCAAATGAATGTCTCTATCATTCCTTTCTATCTCAGAATGAACCAAAGAAAGTGGAAGAAGCTCTTCAAGATGCTGATTGAGTGCAAGCAATGCAGGAAGAGTTAAATGAATTTGAAAGAAATAAAGTCTTGAACCTAGTTCTAAGACCAAAGAACAGATATGTTGTAGGCACAAAATGGGTATTCAGAAATAAAATTGACAGTGATGGCATAATTACAAGGAATAATGCAAGACTGGTTGCTAAAGGCTACTCTCAACAAGAGGGTATTGATTATGATGAAACATTTGCACCAGTTGCTAGATTAGAAGCCAAAAGGATCTTTTTGGCTTATGCTGCTCACAAGAAGTTTAAATTCTTTCAAATGGAGGTGAAAAGTGCTTTTCTCAATGGAGAATTGGAAGAAGAGGTATATGTTGAACAACCTCCAGGCTTTGTAGATCCTAAATTTCCCAATCATGTCTACAGGCTTGACAAAGCACTTTATGGCCTTAAGCAAGCTCCAAGAGCATGGTATAAGACTTTAGCTCAATTCCTTCTGGAAAGTGGATTTCACAGAGGCACAATTGACAAGACTTTATTCTACCTCAACCATAGAAATGACTTACTTTTGGTACAAATATATGTTGATGATATCATATTTGGTTCTACAAATTCCAAACTTTGTGAGAAGTTTGCAAAACTAATGCAGTCAAGATATCAAATGAGTATGATGAGAGAACTCAGCTATTTTATGGGCCTTCAAGTCAAGCAAAATGATGAAGGCACTTTTATCTGTCAATCCAAGTACACCAGAAATTTACTGAAGAAATTTGGAATGCAAGATTGTTCAACTGCATCCACTCCCATGGCCACTGCAACCAAGTTATATAAGGATACTGGAAAATCAATAGATATTACTAACTACAGAGGTATGATTGGCTCCTTACTCTATCTAACTGCTAGTAGACCTGATATCGTGTATGCTACTTGTCTTTGTGCAAGATTTCAGGCTGATCCAAGAGAACCTCACTTAATAGCTGTGAAAAGAATTTTCAAGTACCTTAAGAGTACTGCTGATCTAGGATTGTGGTATCCTAGGGAATCAAATTTTAAGCTAATTGGTTACTTAGATGCAGATTTTGTAGGATGCAAAATAGAGAGGAAAAGCACTAGTGGAAGCTGCCAATTTCTTGGGGATAGATTGGTTTCTTGGTTTAGCAAGAAACAGAAGTCAATTTCCACATCAACTGCAGAAGCAGAATATATTGCTGCAGGAAGCTTTTGTGCACAGATTCTTTGGATGAAGAATCAGTTACTGGATTATGGGTTAGAATTTTCTAAAATCCCTATTTACTATGATAATCAAAGTGCAATTACTATGACAGGTAATCCAGTTCAACACTCAATGACAAAGGACATCAGCATTAGGTACCATTTCATAAGGGAACATGTGGATGAAGGTACAGTGGAATTGCATTTTGTTCCAACAGATCAACAGCTAGAAGAAATCTTCACAAAACCCCTATGTGTAGCTACTTTTATAAGATTGGTAAATGAACTTGGAATGGTTTCAGGTCCTTTCTCTAAATCTGCTTAGTGTTTGTTCTCATGCATCGGACTTTATGATCAGTGTTTACAGATTGTATTATCTATATATAATCTATGCTTAATTTGAAAATTCATTAAATGCTGATTGTTATCTGATGTGGATCTATATACTCTGATAAGTGTTTTGAATGTTATGTGACTATTCAATTCAATGAGGATAACTGTGCTAGATGCTGACCTAGTAGTCTTTAACATACTAGAAATCCCATATTTGAATTAGTTGTTTATGTGGAAACTCATTAACACAAGCAGATTCTGATATTGAGCTTAGTCAAGTTTACTTTGTGTATCTTATTACTAAGTCACAAACTAGATTCTTGTTTCTTATCTGTCAAATTCTGATGTTAGTAAATCTTAAGAATGAACTAAGTGCTGATAAGCCTCACTTATCAAAAGAAAAGAAAAGAAAAGAATAAAAGGCAGGTACTCCTTTGAGATCTAGAGTAAATATGTGGAAGGGAAGACCCAAGTGCATTGCTGGTATTAAGTAATATGCATTAGAAAAGGAAAAAAATTTCTTGGTGACTTTTTACACTCTATGATTACTGGAGAAATACTTTGATAACATCATACATTCTGATAAGCAGTCGTGACTCACTTACACTGAGAAGCCACTGTAAAAAGGAATTTCAAAAGATGCATAAAATGAGCACAAACAGTTGAGGTGGACTCTTGCATAAATTTGTTCTATAGTAGACATCATGACTGATGACAGATTTTAAGCATTTTTCTCAGTTATGCCTTATTTCTAAGATATACTGAAGTTTATCAGACTTTAATCTTTCTCTGATATTTTGCTGAATGCACACACACTTTCACTCCATATGAATGATGAAAATTACTGTGGTGATTAAGTTGTTGTTGACAAACAGTTAAATGTCATTTGCATAAATTCTGAGGACAAGTTCTGATGGAAGTTCTGATGATTAAACTCTGAAGAAAACAAGTCAGTATTTGTATGAAGAATTACAGAACAAGATATTCATTTTTTTAGTACATAAGCCATGTTCTGATGACTATTAACATCTGATATAAGTTAAGTTCTGATATTAAATCCTGATGGAATCTTTGATGCTTACGTGGCATTATTCTTTACTTGACTTATTTGTGATAAAATCTGAAACAATCATATTTAAATTAGAATATATTTGGGTACCATAAAAACAGTCATAATTATTTTGGGTTAGTGGTAAACGTGTATGTCTTGAAAACCTGCATGTGCACAATAATTGTTAATTATTTCCCGTGCCCTTTAACTCCTGCTTTAACCTTTTACTGACTGTTATTATTACACATCGGTCTAGGGAGACGAGGCATCATTAATTTTACTCTCAATAGTTAAACAGTCCTCACGACCCTTGGTATTTTATTGCCTATTTAAATGACTGATCATTCATCAGTAAAATCACATCTTTTCATTTCTCTCAAACAATGGCACATTTTAGTAAGAACAGGTATATCAGACCTATTTCTGAAAAAGTTGAAGCCATTGAGAAAACTCAAGAGGAGCAATAGGCCCAAATTGCTGAGGTCCTGGCTAATCAAGCTTCTCAAAAAGCTCAATTGGATGAAATCCAATCTTCAGTTGAACTTCTTCTTTCTCTCTTACTTCCTGACGATGTCAAAAAGGGGGAGAAGGTAGTTAAGTCCAAATGCTCACCTACTTATGAAATGAAGAAAAAGGATGATAAAGGTGATGACCAAGGAAACTCTGAAAAGAGCAGAGGTCAAAGAAAAGTTCAAGGAAAATCTTCTGTTCAGAACAAGTCAAGTTCTGATGCTGTGAATGCTCAAAGATTGAAGTCAAGTGATGATAAACAAAGTCTGATGTCAAGTTCTGATATTCCGATTCAGTCAGGATCTGAAGACTCTCAGAAGTTTTTGCAAACTCTGAAGTTAAGGGGAATCAGACTACTATTTATTACAAAGATCATAAAATCCAGACACTTGATGAGGAGATAGCTAGAAGATTATTTCTGAAACACAATCCAGGAATGGATTTAGAATCTTTCAAGGAGGAAGAAGCTAGATTTGCTGCTGAGAAGACAAATCTTAAGTCTAAAGCTTCTGATGCAAAGAGACCTCCAAGGCCTAAGGAAAAAGGCATTGTGATCAAGGAAAATTCAAATTCTGAAACTTCAAAGTTCAAGATTAGATCATAGACTAAGAGTGATCCCAAAGACAAAGGGAAAGGAAAAGTTGATGAACCAATCAAGCCACTGGACTTGAAAACTTCTCAAGATCTGATGAAACCAGTGTGCAAAATGGTTCAAATAACTGAAGATAATCTTGTTGAAGATGAAACTATTCAAATTCTAAAAAGAAGAAAGATAATTGAAGAATCTAAAACAACCTCTAACACTGCTCAAGTTGTTGTTCAGAATAAAGGACAACAAGGTACAGAAGAAACATCAAATTCTGATCAAGCTATCAAGACATCAACTACTGACAATGCTCAAGTTGATTTGAAGAAAATGACAATTGCTGATAAGAAGAAGATGTTATGGAAGAAAGCTACTCCAGTTGAACCAAAATCCAATCTCATGATTAATCAACTCGCTACATTTGGGTTGAGAGCCAAAAAACCTAGAGATAGAGCTGGATTAGGTTCTGACGAAGAGAAGATTCAAACTATAGTAAAGGTTACTCTAAGAGATCCTTTCATGTTGACAGAAAAACCATATGAACAAATCAAACAAAGGCACCTTGACAAGGTGTTGTCCGCTCAAAGTGTGATAGATGCTCATGACAAAGAGAATCTAAAAGAGAAATTGATCTTATTTCTCAATGATGGAAGGACTTATAGACTAGCTGATACTGATGTACTAAAGAAGTATGTCAGAGAGCTTCAACATATTCACTATCTTCTGGAAGTAAAATCTGATGTTACAAGAAGATGGTCAGAATATATTTTGAAGGCTATAAGAGATCTATTCAGAATCTTTGGTACAAAGACTTCTCATTACAGTCCAATGATTACTGAAGGCGATGGAAGAGAAATTCCTATGCTGAAGAATTCTGCTAAGGGGGAAGTTATTCTAAAAGGAAGATGCTTATATTATAATGAAAACTCTTCATATCCTAAGGTTATCAGACTTGGTGATGGACTTGAAAGAACATCCATTCAAGCTCTCAGAACAATCATTTATCAAATTGGTGATAGTAAAGAAGAAGAACTGATGCAGGTCAAAGCACAGTTAGCTGAAGTTCTGAGGAAAGCTGAAGATAATCTGATAAATGATTTTGTTAAGAATCATTATGGATTCAGATTGATTTAGTGATGTTGGTAAAGCTGGATGTTTTGTAAGTTGTAGTTAATAGTCTTATTAAACTTTTATTGTATTTGAAAAATGTTTTTGACATCATCAAATCTATTAACTTGTACATTCTTGCATAATTTACAAGTTGGGGGAGATTGTTGGATACATTTGAGATGTCATGTCTAATATGTTTCATGTTTAGTTTTCAGATCTTAATAAACAGGAAATATCAGTTCTTACTGGAATCATGACTTACTGGAAGTCAGGACTTAAGGATATCAGGACTTAAATTATCAGAAGATAATATCAGAAGATGGATATCAGAACTTAAGTACTGGAGGACTAACAGTTAAAGAAGAAAGCTGATTTACAGGAAAGAAGATCGAGACTAATACAGAAGAAGATATGCATGGAAAAAGTTAGAGGACTAGAAGAATTATATAAGATATCTGATTGATATATTTTAGGAGACAAAATTATATCCCATATCAATTAGAAGTTATCTTGTAACTGTGTGTCTATATAAACACAGACATAGGTTTACACTACATGTGTTACGATCATCGAGAAGATCATACATTGTAACCTAGCAGCCCTCGTGATATTTGTTCATCACTGAGAGATGACAGTTCCATTGTAATAGAGTTTATTATATCGAATACATCTATTTTCTGTTACTTGTGTTCTAAATCGATTTGATTGTATTTTACACTATATTCAACCCCCTTCTACAGTGTTGTGTGACCTAACAGACATCCAGTGGCCAGTATTCGATGATGACTCTGTGTACCCGCCTCCAGACACTATTGAGACACCACCCGTTGAGGGTGATGACCCTAATTCTGAGTAGGTATGCCTGATTCCTTACTATTACTTTCACCGAGGACAGTGAATATTTTAAGTTTGGCGGTAGTAGTTAAGGATTATATGTTATGTGTGAGTCGCATATAGTTTGCATATTCATGATAGTTTAGTTTATATAGTTACATATTTGCCATGTAGTAGTTTTTTTTTGTTATAGTTTGTTGTATATAGTTTCATGCCTATGCATTATAACATGATCCGTTAGATGATTTTTCTGATTGATTTTTGAAATTGATGCTAGTGTGGTGATGTCGTGTTTAGTGATGTTGAGTCTTATCGAGTTGATTTGCATGCTAGAGTCAATTATAATTTCACTAAGTCTTATAGGCTGCTTGAGGGCTAGATCCTGGTCATGGTTTATTTGTTTGTTGAGGTTTAATCACATGTTTATATTTAGAATTTATGATATTCTCTTAATGATAAAATAACATGGATATTTAAAAATTGGAGTAAAAATTTGGATTTCATTGCTAGTTGTTGTGGCTAGGCGTCAAATGTAACGCCTGGGAAATTATTCTTGTATTATATCGTATTAATGATAAATTATGTGTTTTATTATGTCATTTATGTGTAATTAGCTATAAAACCCTAAATGTTACGTGCTATGTGTAATCTGTATTATCCGGGTATTTTTAGGGTGTTTTTCAGATATTTTATTTCGTATTTAAAGCTTTCGTATCAAAAGTTATATGACCCGAACTATGTTTTAATAGCTGATATTTCAAATAAAATAATTGGCCTTATTTTTCTTAGAACGGCTTGTACCGTCGCGTTATTCTGAACATCTAGATATTTTATAAATTTTCTCGTTTCACGAAAAATGACTTTTTTGGGCCCCATTGGGTGTTAAAAACCCCACAAAAATCACATTTTTATTTTTATAAAATTATAGGACTTTCATTTATACCATTTCTTTATGGAATTTTTGGTATATATGTTGTATATATTAATTATTTAAAAATTAAAACTTAATACTCAAAAATTATAAAATTAGGGGCCAATTAATATTTAAAAGATGTATAATTAGGGCCTTAATTTTAATTAGGAGTATTATTTTACCTACTATAAATAGCCTATTATTTATTTAATTATTATTAATTAATTACTGAAAATCAGAAAAATAATTAAAATTCTCTAAAGAACGGGTTGGGTTTGAATTCAGTCGAAGAATCAAACAAGGATTTTGAGCTGATTTCTGCACCAAATCGAGTCATTCAAGTATCCAAAATAAAGGTTTTGATCTGTTCTTTCTGTTTCTACCATCAATTTCATGTTTTAATTCGTTATTTTTTATTTTTGATTTCTAGGGTTTATACCCGATTTGGTACTTTTTGATTCTAGGGTTATTAGGATGATTTGATGATTGATATAGCTTCATATGATGATTTATAGTCGATTCATGCTATATAATTGAACAAAATTCCTGGATAGTGATATTCGATTTCTAGGGTTTATACTTAATTTTAATTGAATCATTTTTGATTTTAGAAGAAGTTGAGGTTGTTTAGAGGTTAGGGCTTTAATTATACAATTTATAAGCTTTGATTTGCACTATAGAGCGTGAAGTTTCATGTACAGATGAAGCATATTGGTTTTTGGCCGGATTTTGAGTCGGTTTAATCGGAGTTTGTGATTCTGGGATGATTCTGATGATTGGATGGTGTGTTTGAGATGTTGAGTTTATTTGGAATCGATCCCCGTCGAGAAAAGGACCAAACAATGTTTGTGTTAGCCTGAATTTCACTGAACGGAATCGGGAAAACCCACCGGAAACTGGGAATTTTCTGGCGAGGTCTTCCTGACCCGTTTTGTTCATCTTAACCCGGTTGTAACCCGGTTTTGATCTATTTCCGTCTGATTTTCTTTTCTGACAAAAGTTTATGGAAATTATTTTTATTTTTATTAATTATAAAATCAGTTTTTATTTATTTTATAAATTGATTAATTAATTAATTAATTAATTAATTTATTATAAATAATTCTGAAATATTTTCTAAAAATCAGAATTATTTATTTCTTTAATTAATTAATTTATTATTTAAAAATGATTAATTATTTTGATAATTAATCAAATAATTTTCAATAAATCATAATTCATTTTAATTCCAAAAATTATGGAAAAATCATTTTTAATTCTGATTTTTCCCAAATAATTATTTAAAAATATTTTTAGGGTTTAATAATTAGTAATAATTATTTATATGGGATAATAATTTAATTTATCTGTAATTATTGAATAATAATTGAACTGTTTATCCGATTTGAGCGAAACGAAAGCCCTTTGACTTAGAAAAATGATCTATTTTCATTAAAAATAGTATTAAATCCTAATTCCTTCTAGAAACTAGTTGACTTTCCATATTTATGTACTTGTAAGCCTTGCTGTGTATAAAGACGAGTCCGATAAATCCCAAAAAATAGGAAACGAGTCAGATATTGTTCAGTTAAGCGAGTAACAAGTCGATTTCGATTCTAAAAATTATTTTAAACCTAGAATGATTGTGTGAGTTACGTTCTTATGTGAATTATGTGGTTAATCGAGTCTTATATATTAATAGTTAGTATACGAGTCAATAATACGCGTATGGGTATACGATAAAGGCTATGTGAATTTGGTTTGAGACACGATTGATATGTGGAATGACTAAATAAGTCTATTTCTTTGATAGAAGCAAAATCAACAAGGCGAGTCGAGTCGGAGACAGAAGATGGTGAAGTACTTGGAGTAAATCGCGTGAAAGACAAGTTTTTCCCCTATTCTAATTTCAGAATAGTGAAATTACTTCAGATTCTTATGGCAATTGCACACTTATGATTCCTGTTCATAAACACTGATACACAATTATTATTCCTTAGTTCATATTTCATTTCGATTCCTGATTTCTCCTAATTCATTGAATTCTCTATTCATATTCCAATAGTTATACTGATATACATATATTTTGATATATTCTGGTGTTGGAATATATCAAAGCATACCGATTATTCCAGTTGCTCTTCTATGGACTAGATGGTGACGGTTGAGATCAGGTTTACACTTGATCCTATGGACCGGGACTTAACCGGATCATTGTGTTGGGCCGTAGAGCCTGGGTACCCGAATGGATCTATACATTGAGGTATGGATCTGCACCGTATCCTGTTGATCAGCAGGATATAGGTGTGAACTTGTGTCCAGTTTAGTTCGTTTGATAATCGTCAATAATGGCATTCGTTCTTTTATCGCGAGGTTATGTCTTTGAAGATATAACCAAATTACCGGTTCATTTAACTTACTATAACACTCCTTATATACTGCGGACTTGTTGAGCGTCTTATGGCTCACCCATTTCTTGTTGTTATTCACCTTATTGTTTTCAGTTAAGAAGGAAAATGAAAACTATTAGGACTCGAGTGGTAAAGAAGCGAGTCAAGCTGTGGGACCCTCTCATATCCAAGGTATTGATACCAATCCAGGATGAAAGCTTTGAGTTTCCTGAGTAAGTGTATTGTAGATAGTTAATGAGTGTGTTTGAATAAATGAGAAAAGTAGTTTAAAACTTGTTAGACAATGGTTTATAATAAAGAGAGTTTGTAAGATTTTAAATATGGTCTGTAATAACGTAGATTATGGTTCTTGTTTTTATACTTCAACCTAAAAAGATCCTGGTTAGTGTTAAAGGGGTTAGATATATATATATATATATCTGTTTAATTATTATATAGGTTATATAGGTTTGGTGATTAACTAGTAACCCCCAGACTTATACCCGGGTTTGGAGGGTGTTACATCAAATGGTTAGTAGCCGGCTCATTTTATATGAGTAGTTTATGGTTGAGCGAGATGGAGCGAAACACACTCGTTTAGATATCATGGAAAAAGAAAAAAAAGAGAAAAAAGAAAAAATATATGTGTTTATGCATAATTGATCACGAGTGGGCTATTTAATACTCGAGTTATTAAGTTCTTAGGGGACTTTGTGCCTACTGACCTAAGGCTTTTATAGTCTGGGATCCACTAACCTAACGCTCACTATATGGGTATAATTGTGTAAGTCTTTTATGGACCTCACTTGTTACACGATCAAATAAGCATATTTGTGTTGAGAATGAAAGCATGAATCCGTGTATAACTCTGATATAAGAATTGACGTGTTGTCGATTATGTTGAGTTTAGCTTTTTATTCTATTTATAACTTTGTGATTGCCTTGATGAGTAGTGAGTCATGATTATTGATCTAGTTGTGATAGTATATCTGTAAGCATTTGCACACACGCACATTTCTGACTTGTAAGTTGATTTGTGGGATTTGATTGATCTTTGTGCGAATAACTGCATTTGTTGAGATGTTGCTTGTCGGTTGGTTAAGTTATTTTATGGGGATCATTGCATTCATATAGTTTGCATTCATGCATTTTTATTTCTTAATCTTTGAGTCTGTTTATGCTCTATACAAGCATCGGTTCAAGTTTGGGGGTGTGTTAAGTGGCATTTATGTGCACTTGGAATGCTCTATAAAGGCTTAAATTGACATTTTGTACTTAAGTTATTTGTGTTTTTGATGTGTTTTATAGTGTTTTTGAATTTCAGGCTTATATCAGGGATTCAGGTGATATGACATTGTTTTGATGCTAAATTGGTGTTAGGATGTGTCTTGAATAAAAGCTCATGGATCGCCAACTCAAACCAGCCAAGAAAACAAGAAAAAGAAGATTTTCAGAAGGTCAGGGCTCCCACATTGTAGTAGTGCGCACCCGCGCCGGGATGCTGATTGGCAGCACGCCCGCGCTGGTGAAGCGTGCGGCCGCGCCAGGTCGGGTTTCAAGAAACCTGATTTTACTCCAATTTTGATCTGCTGGACTTCTAATCTGCATGGGCTGCTATATAAACATAACTTATGATCTTATTTCGTAACAAGACATACCAGAGCTTAAGGAAAAGGCATAAGAAGATCGTATAGCACAATTCAACCAAGACGAAGAGGATCTAGTTTATTCTTGTGATTCTTTATTTTAAGTTGTAATCTTGGATGCTAGTTTTCTTATTTGTGAACCTATACTCTTGTTTCGTACTTGGTTTATTATTTTATCCAGTATAAAGACTACATTTGTTATACCATGCTTTCATCGAAACCCACGTTGATGATGAGTCTGATTATGAACTAATCATTATCGTGGGGTTCTAGCGGATTTACTTATGGATTTCTTTAGTTAATTTGTTTCGATACCTTAGTGTGTTGTGATTGTATGATATCCTAGTATTGGTTGTTCTTATTCGTCTTATGAGCGTCGTGAACTTATAAGATAGCGTGTTAATCTCTATTGAAGTGAAAGTGAATTTAGAGGTTTAGAACTTGCCATGCTAGCATAGGTTCATGTATTTGATATGCATGATTCGTAGGTAATTTTAAGCATCTTACTTGTCCTATGTAATCATGATAGATAACTTGTGCATTAAACCGTTATATTGTCAAATTCTATAGACATATAGGGTCTCAATATAATTGGAGTATGTTCAGCTTCTATCTCTTTTGTGGATGTCTGGTAGTATGGTATTTGTACAACGAAAGTTGGCGTTTATCAGTTTTGTATTATCTGATTAGTGTCATCACCATTACATGCTAAGGTTAAGAACAAGAAGGCTATTGAATGAAGTAGTAATGAAGTTAGAATCCCATGTTTGTGTCATATAGTTAAACAATCCTTTTTAATCTCTTAGTTAATATTCTTTAGTATAATCTCTTAGTTAATTATAGTTATAGACAATCTGAATTTGTTAATAATCTTAACATTGGATAATAACCATACCATTGTTGCATAAGTGCATTGATTAAATTTAACCTAAACCAGTCTTTGTGGGAACGAACTAGAAATAATTCTATATTACTTGCGATCGCGTATACTTGCGTGAATATTAGCGCGTATTTTTTGTAGGGTTTTTAACACATAAACGCAACGAAAACGTAAATTTAAATCTTAAAAAATGAAACCCTCCGCTGGATCCATGTGAAAAATAATATTTAATTCGTAGTTCAGTATGTTTACCTTAAAGAAACTTTACGTTAATGGAAAGATGGAGGTCTTGAATGATCACCACGTAGCCCGTCGCTGGAACGATCTACGCCTTGAAGGTATCCACACGAATGATCGCCCGGAGGATGGGTGTGTACTAGCACGTTCTTGAGGCCGCCTTCTTGCTCTCTCTATCTCTCTTCAAGCTGCTAGGGTTTATGTTTTATCAAATAAAATATGTAACCCTAATTCTATTAGAAAAAGATATTATATAGGCAAGAGTTATTGAGCCTCCAACCCTAAACTTAATTTTAGAGTTATTATTATTAAATTCGAAATTCTAATTATTGTATTATTAAGTCTCACTTAATCATCCAATAACTTAATTTTGGATTTAATATTAAATTCGAATTTCCCATTTATTTAATTAATTAAGTCACACTTAATTAATAACAAATAATTCGAATTACTTACATTTAATTTAAATAATCCTCCAATCATTCTTTGTGCGACCCTTTAGGTTATTATTACGTTGGCAACAATTTTAAATCTAAATTAAAATTATAAACAATGAGCGACATCTAGTAATACATCATTGTTACCCAAGTAATAATAATTAAATCGGTGATCGATTAAACCTTTTGTGTATAATGTACAATGTACTATAATCCTTTTAACCATATATTATAGATTAAACTCGAGGCATGTTATGTGTCATCCTCTTCATAATTTAATCCAGGTTTTCTTGATCGATGAGTAGACTATAACATCAAATCAACATTTGAGCATGGCCATGCATTTCATAGTCTAACTCAAACAAGAGGCCAGTAATATCACTCCTAAAATGGGAGGGTTAAATCCTTTCTAGATCATTCATATGTCTCATATGATTCATAATATACCCAATATACACTTTTATCATCATCCGGTCAAAGGTAACTTTTAATGCAACCAAAGTATATTAATTCTCATATAGAAATATAATGATTTCAAGTCTAAGGACCAATACATCATTATCACTGTGAGAATCACTTATGACACAACAGACATGTAGAATCTCACATTGGGTCTTCCAGCACCATGTATATAATACATGTGCCTGTGTTTTGACTTTAGTATCACTATAACTATGATCAATGAGATGTGATCATCAGTCAACATTCACACTAGTCTTAATGCATTATTATTGTCCCTTAATAATAATACTCGACTAGGGATCTTTAGGAATATCGATATTATTCTCATAATCTCAGTTCTAAGTCACGTACTTAGAGATATAAAATTACATATCATATTCCAAGGACATTTATTAATCTAACATCTTATCGCAGAAAATAAAGATATAATAAATTACTAAAGAATAATCCATATAATCAGAATTAATAATCCAAATGTTTCATAATATAAACATAATAGTGTTGTCTCTAGGGCACAAACACTAACAATCTCCCACTTGCACTAGAGCCAATTACCCATATATTAAATACCCATGGAACTAGTATGACCTTCATGCTTTTGCTGCTACAAAGCCTTAGTCAGTGGGTCTGCAACATTATCATCAGTATGCACTTTACATATATGTATATCTCCTCTTTCATTAATCTCTCGAATGAGGTGATATCTCCTAAGTATATGCTTTGCCCGGGAATGGGACCTTGGTTCTTTAGCCTGCATGATGGCTCCATTATTATCACAGTAAAGATCAACTGGATCTGTGATCGATGGAACCACACCAAGTCCCGTTATAAATTTCCGTATCCAAACAGCCTCTTTGGCTGCTTCACTGGCAGCAATATACTCAGCTTCCATCATAGAATCAGCTACTTTCTCTTGCTTTGAACTCTTCCAGCTTATAGCACCTCCATTAAGGCAAAACACAAAACCTGACTGAGATACTGAATCGTCTCTGTCTGTCTAAAAGCTGGCGTCAGTGTAACCCTTTACAACCAGCTTATCATCTCCTCTATACACCAAGAATGAATCTTTAGTCCTTTTCAAGTACTTAAGAATATTCTTGACTGCTGTCCAGTAACCCTCTCCAGGATTAGACTAGTATCTGTTCGTCATGCTCAAGGCATACGAAACATCAGGTCGATTACATATCATCGCATACATTATAGATCCAATTACCGAAGCATATGGAACTTTGCTCTTACGGCCCTTATCATCTAATGATTTAGGGCAGTTGTCTTTTGAGATCAATATCCCATGAGACATTGGGACATATCCTCTTTTGCCTCTTGCATCCCGAAACGATGCAATACTTTGTCAATGTATGTACTCTGACTTAGGCCGATTAATTTCCTTGATCTATCTCTATAGATCTTGATCCCTAATATATAGGTAGCATCACCTAAGTCCTTCATTGAGAAACTATTTCCCAACCAAGTCTTTAACAGCTTGTAGAGAAGGTATGTCATTCCCTATTAGTAATATGTCATCTATATATAGTACTAGGAATGCCACATGGCTCCCACTAACTTTCTTGTAAACACATGGTTCATCTTTATTTTGAATAAAGCCAAATTCTTTGACTGTTTTATCAAAACGACAATTCCATCTTCTTGAGGCTTCCTTTAATCCATAAATAGATCGAAGCAACTTACAGACCATCTTAAAAAACTTGGGATCGACAAAACCCTCAGGTTGTATCATGTATACATCCTTTTCAAGGCTTCCATTTAAGAAAGCGGTTTTGACATCCATTTGCCAAATCTCATAGTCGTAGTAAGCAGCTATTGCTAGCAAAATCCTGATGGACTTGACCATAGCAACTGGTGAAAAGGTCTCATCATAGTCTATACCATGAACTTGTTTGAAACCTTTTGCCACCAGTCGCGCTTTATAGGTCTGTATTTTACCATCCATGTCAGTTTTCTTCTTGAAAACCCACTTGCACCCTATAGGTTTTACCCCTTCAGGTGGATCAACTAAAGTCCATACTTTATTTTGATACATGGATTCCATTTCGGATTTCATGGCCTCTAGCCATCTCTCAGAGTCTGGACTGTTCATAGCATCTTGGTAGGTAAGAGGCTCATCATTATCTATGAGCATTACATCATCATCTTGAGTCAAGAGAAATCCATAATATCTCTCTGGCTCATGACGAGCCCTAGCAGATCTACGAACAACCTGTGTTTCCGGAGCAGGAACATCTTGATGTACTTCTTGCCCATTTTCCAACTCTGGTTCAATATTATTTTGTACAACTCGATCTTCATCGAGATCTATAGTCCTCCCACTAATTCTCTTTGAAAGTAACTCTCTTTCAAGAAATACAGCGGTTCGAGCAACCAACACTTTGTTCTCGGTAGGATTATAGAAACTATACCCTTTAGTTTCTTCAAGATATCCCACAAAATAACATTTATCTGATTTTGGTCCCAGCTTGTCAGACACCAAGCGTTTCACAAACGCTTCGCATCCCCATACTTTCATAAAAGACATGCTGTGACGTTTCTCAGTCCATATATCATATGGAGTCTTTTGAACCGATTTAGTTGGAACTCAGTTTAGTGTATATGCAGCCATTTCTAGAGCATAACCCTAGAAACTTATTGGAAGATCTGCTAGACTCATTATCGATCGCACCATGTCCAACAAGGTACGATTTCTCCTCTCAGAAACTCCATTCCATTGAGGCGTTCCAGGAGGAGTAAGTTGTGATACGATACCACACTCCTTCAAGAAACCTTTAAACTCGAGGCTTAAGTATTCTCCTCCACGATCTAATCGTAGAACTTTTATACTTTCCCCTGTTTGCTTTTCCACTTCAGCCTTGTATTCTTTGAACTTTTCAAAAGAATCGGATTTGTTCTTCAAAAGATACACATATCCATATCTACTGAAATCATCAGTAAAAGTAATGAAGTAGTAAAAGCCACATATTGCCATCATACGCATTGGACCACATACATCATTATGTATAAGTCCTAATCGTTCGGTGGCCCTTTCACCTTGTCCGGTAAAAGGAGCTTTAGCCATTTTGCCAATGAGACAAGATTTGCATTCTTCGTATAATTCAAAATCAAACTTATCCAAGTAACCATCTTTATGTAATTTGGAAATGCGTTTCTCATTTATGTGACCTAAACGACAATGCCAAAGGTATGTTTGATTTGAGTCTTTCATCTTAATACGTTTATTATCATTATTTATGTTATAGACAGGAGTATCTATATCAAGAACATATAAACCATTAAACAAACGTGCAATCCCGTAGGTAACATTATTGAATGAAAAGGAACAACTATTGTTCTGAATCAAAAACAAAAAACCTTTCTTGTCCAAACAAGAAACCGAAATAATATTTCTGCAAATCGCAGGCACTTAAAAACAGTTATCTAGTTCTAAAATAAGCCCAGTGGGCAACGATAAACGATAAGTCCCTACAGCTAAAGTAGCAACCTTTGCTCCATTTCCAACTCGTAGGTCGACTTCTCCCTTCGCCAATGTCCTACTTCCCTGTAGTTCTGCACATTTATACAAATGTGAGAACCATATCCAGTATCTAATACCCAAGATGTAGAAGTAGACAAATTGACTTCAATAACATAAATACCTGAATCAGAAGCAGTAACAACAACCTTCTTCTTCTTCAGATCCTCCAAATAAGCATGACAGTTCCTCTTCCAATGACCTGGTTTCTTGCAATAATGACAATCACTAACCTTTGGAACACCACCTTTAGGCTTCAAAGCCTTGGTCAGATCAGGTTTCGGATTGGCATTCGATTTAGATCCCATCTTCCTCTTGCCTTTCCATTTACCCTTTCCTTTGGCCTTCCCCTTATTCACCATCAACATGGGAGTAGGGGATGTCTTCTGAACGTTGGTCTCAACAGTTTTCAACATAGCCAACAGTTCGGTGGGGTTCTTATCTATCTCATTCATATTGTAATTCATCACAAATTGAGAATAACTGTTGTTTAAAGATTGCAAAATTAGGTCAATCTGGTGCTCCACAGCAATCAGGGCACCCAACTTGGCAAGGTACTCAATATACCCAATCATCCTTAGAACATGCGGTCCAACTGGATCACGTTCTCCCTGCTTACATGCATGCAACGATTTGAAAGTATCAAACCTCTCCTGACGAGCCTGTCCTTTAAACATACGTTTAAGGTGCTCAATCATATCATAAGAATCCATATTCTCATGTTCTTTCTGAAGTTCAACACTTATGGTCGCTAACATGAGACATTGAATATCCGTGTCATCATCGATATGTTTCTGATAAACATTATGTTGAGCACGGGATGCTCCTTCAGTGAGAGGTGCAGGGCGAGGGATATTCATGACATAAAGCTTGCGCTCTTGTTTGAGGACAATCCTCAAGTTCATCTGCCAGTCAAGGAAGTTTGTTCATGTCAACTTGTCCTTCTCAAGGACTGATCACACAGAGAAGTTGTTTGCATTGATTGCCATTTGATATATACAATGTTTAAAATACATAATATAAATTAGTTTACAGATGATTATTAAATTATGTTCAAGTTATTATTCATATATATTCAAAATATATATCTCCCACTATTTTATCAAATTAATAGCCCTAACTATTAATTCGGAAAGAGTGTCTTCTATATACTTTCTAGTGAGCCAAGATCCAAATTTTCACAATGTTTTAGTTCAGCTTTGGCTTTACTCCTAAAACATGATTCAATAAGGTAGACAACATTTGTCAATTATATCAACTATATAACTCTTGGATAGTTTGGTGGAATAACATTTATTCTTATTTATCCAATAAATCTCACCAAACTCTATGCCTCTAAGTTCACAATCCTATTGTGGTAACTTAGTTAAGTTAAAACCCAAAGGTCTAAAAAGTATCATATACTTCAACATGCCATCCCACAATAGATGGGAGTACTTCGCTCTGGAGAACCCACTCCTTATCGATCTAGGGGTTAACGCGTTGGACATATTGGAAGGCATCTAAATAACTTAATATAAACATTAGGGTTTTGTTAGTATTATAACAATCATGATCCCATCATAAAGAGATTCCCAATTTTTCCTTGAATAAAATACTTCAAATCAATACTCGTCAATGGTTTGATTTCCAGGTAGTGGAGGAGTCACATCGATCTCGCTTAAAACCCACATCCTTACAAGTTCTATGAACCTGTTGTTGACAAAATCACCCCATGTCAGAAATAAAGAAGATTCATATTTTATTCCGTGTTTCATAAACACGAGAATCTCATAATCGTTTGTAAATTTTAAAATCTTGAGTCTTACAAATTTTATCTTGTTTAGGCATGGCATGGGTGACGTATCTAATACATACATTCATGCATGATTAATCTAATTAAAGCATGCATCATTAACTATTCTATACATACATTCATACATCAATATGTAAAGTGCAATAAAGTAAATGTGTTTGGTTATGTCCCCATCCTATATGATCTTTATCAAGCTCATGATAAAGACCAAGGTCAATCTAATATGGTGATGGAAATAAATACTACTACTTATTACATAAGTCTTCTTCTTTGTTTAGACTTCTTGTATGTCTCGTCTTCTTCTTTATTTAGACTCCTTGTATGTCTCGTCTTCTCTTTTGAATCACCTCCATTGGATAGCCTTCTTGAGTCTTCAATTACATTACATGATTGAAAGGAAAACTAATCTAATGAACTTACAAGAATAACTCGAGTTACATTCGAGATTTATGATTACAAAGATTGACGACATGCAAGTCGTATTTAAAACCAAAACCAAAACCATTACACTAAGGTCGAAAGGCCATAACCATCCACCATGCTCATACAACACATAAAAGCATGTTAAAATACATAATATGATCTTAACATATCATATTATCCATGATCTAATCATTAAAAAAAATGACAAATATCAGAAAAATCAGAATCAAATCAGAAAAATAAGAATCACTATTTACGGGCAGTAATCAACGTCAAACGCCTTACAGACAAGTCGTTGATAGCTTTAGGTATCAGTTTTGTTCAGACGCTCGTTTACCTATTGAATATGGTATTCGTTTGCGTGAATCGGACACCAGACCCAAATTTCAGCAAATCTGCAGCAGCCAATTCAGAATCCGTATCTAATATGATTCTCATAATTAGAACAAATATAAATCATGTATATATCAGTATATATACAGATTACATAATCATCTTATGATTATACAACTCACATGAATATCATATATTCAAAACCATACATATACAAGCATATTATATCAACATCAAATCCTGGAGAATCACGTACATGCTCATATATCGAAGTTAAATACATAAACGAATTAAAAACTTTTCGCAAGTAGCTCTGATGCCATTGTAGGGTTTTTAACACAAAAACGCAATGAAAACGTAAATTTAAATCTTAAAAAACGAAACCCTCTGAAGGATCCATGCGAAAAATAATATTTAATTCGTAGTTCAGTATGTTTATCTTAAGAAGCTTTACGTTAATAGGAAGATGGAGGTCTTGAATGATCACCACGTAGCCCGTCGCTGGAACGATCTACGCCTTGAAGGTATCCACATGAATGATCGCCCAGAGGATGGGTGTGTACTAGCACGTTTTTGAGGCCGCCTTCTTGCTCTCTCTATCTCTCTTCAAGCTGCTAGGGTTTATGTTTTATCAAATAAAATGTGTAACCCTAATTCTATTAGAAAAATATATTATATAGGCAAGAGCTATTGGGCCTCCAACCCTAAACTTAATTTTAGAGTTATTATTATTATTAAATTCGAAATTCTAATTATTGTATTATTAAGTCTCACTTAATCATCCAATAACTTAATTTGGGGATTTAATATTAAATTCGAATTTCCTATTTATTTAATTAATTAAGTCACACTTAATTAATAACAAATAATTCGAATTACTTACATTTAATTTAAATCCGAATTTAAATTAAATAATCTTCCAATCATTCTTTGTGCGACCCTTTAGGTTATTATTACATTGGCAACAATTTTAAATCTAATTTAAAATTATAAATAATGAGCGACATCTAGTAATACATCATTGTTACCCAAGTAATAATAATTAAATCGGTGATCGATTAAACCTTTTGTGTATAATGTACAATGTACTATAATCCTTTTAACCATATATTATAGATTAAACTCGAGGCATGTTATGTGTCATCCTCTTCATAATTTAATCCAGGTTTCCTTGATCGATGAGTAGACTATAACATTAAATCAACATTTGAGCATGGCCATGCATTTCATAGTCTAACTCAAACAAGAGGCCAATAATATCACTCCTAAAATGGGAGGGTTAAATCCTTTCCAGATCATTCATATTTCTCATATGATTCATAATATACCCAATATACACTTTTATCATCACCCGATCAAAGGTAACTTTTAATGCAACCAAAGTATATTAATTCTCATATAGAAATATAATGATTTCAAATCTATGGACCAATACATCATTATCACTGTGAGAATCACTTATGACACAACAGACATGTAGAATCTCACATTGGGTCTTCCAGCACCATGTATATAATACATGTGCCTGTGTTTTGACTTTAGTATCACTATACCTATGATCAATGAGATGTGATCATCAGTCAACATTCACAATAGTCTTAATGCATTATTATTGTCCCTTAATAATAATACTCGACTAGGGATCTTTAGGAATATCGATACTATTCCCATAATCTCAGTTCCAAGTCACGTACTTAAAGATATAAAATTACATATCATATTCCAAGGACATTTATTAATCTAACATCTTATCACAGAAAATAAAGATATAATAAATTACTAAAGAATAATCCATATAATCAGAATTAATAATCCAAATGTTTCATAATATAAACATAATAGTGTTGTCTCTAGGGCACAAACACTAACATTTTCATCCTAACAATATCCACTGTCAATAAAAGATTTCAAAGTTTATAATCTGAGAGCAAGAGTGGTCATGGAATCTATTTATGTATCTTTTGATGACAAGAAGAGTACAAGTCTAGCAGATGTAGATGATCATGAAGAATTGAGATTTAAAAATGAAGTACCATATGCTGAACAGTTACATCCTGATGATCTGATGAATCCTGATACTGCAAATCCCGATATTACTTTAAACTCTGATGAGCCACATGACAGTGTAAATACTATAAATATTGAAGCACGTGTTGAGAGGGATCAACGTGATTTACATCAAGAGTCAAGTTCAAGTGATTCAAATCAAGAAACATCGGTAGATACTCCATCAGACTCTGATTCCTCACATACTGATGAAGCAAATACTGATAATACTGGAAGCACTAATTCAGGGGGAGCTTCAGGAAATAATGATGGTACACAGCAAAGTGAGACTAGAGACTTCATGGATCAAGGGGGAAGTTCTACTTCAAGAATTCAACTTCATTCTGCAAGAAAATGGACTAACTCACACACACCTTGTGTAACGACTAGGAAATTACGATTGTATTATATCATAATAAAGGTGAAATATGTATTTTATTATGTTACTAAGTATGTGTGGTTGTAAAACCCTAGTTGTTATGTGCTATATATGTTCCGTGTAGTCAGGGTATTTATCAGGTATTTTATTTTGTGTTAAAAGCTTTCGTATCAAAAGTTATACGATCCAAACTTTGTTTTAATAGCTGATATTTCAAATAAAATAATTGGCCTTATTTTGACTAATATGGCTTGTACCATATCGTTATTCTGAACATTCAGTTATTTTAGAAATTTTCTCATTTCGCGAAAAATGACTTTTTCGGGCCCTTTCGGGTGTCGAAAACCCCACAAAAATCATATTTTTATAAAATTAAGGGACTTTCAATTATTTCATTTCTTTTTATTTTTAAATTATTCATAATTTTTGGGAAATTTTGGCATATATATTGTATATATTTAATATTAAAAATTTTAAAATTATTACTCAAGAATTATTAATTAAGGGCCAATTAATTTTATTAGATGTATAATTAGGGCCTTAATTTTAATTAGGAGTATTATTTTCATTACTATAAATAGCCTAATATTTATTAATTAATTATAATTAAATCATTAAAAATTCTGAAAATTCTGAAAATTCTCTGCATTCGGGTCGGGTTTTCCAGAGTCGGGTCGAAGAATCAAGCAGTGATTTTGATCGATTTTGAACGCCAAATCTGTTGGATTGAGTACTCAAATCGATGCTCTTGATCTGTTCTTTCAATTTCTTGCATCAATTGTAACTCCTGGAAAAAATTATGTAATTATTTTTATCAATAAATAATTATTATGTGAATTTTGTGTGAATTTTTGGTAAATTATTTGATGATGGAGAATAATATTTGGATGTTTATTTCTGATAAAATTGAGATATTTTAATTTCTAATTATCCAGAATTAAATCTAGATAATTTTGGTGTTTTTCTGGTAATTTTTGGATAATCATATGATTTTATAAGAATTTATAGAATTAACAATGATTATTTTTACATAATTATGAAATTACTATTTAGGATCAGAAATTGTCCCACTTCAATCGTTTTTTGCGTTTTTACAACCCGAAACTCTTCCGAAAACCCCTTCCTAACCTAATCTGATAATTCTGAACACTTTTCATGTTTTGACTTTTTCAATCCGGGATACGGTTTGACCTGTACGAGTCCCGGTGTGAAATTTTCGATACGCAAATCATTTTATTTATCGATAAGAATCCATATTCTCAAAAGGCGAGACATTATTACTTTAATTTCGTATAAAGTATTTTATAGGAAGCTCTGTTTTGATAATTATCCAATTCTGGTATTAAAATCGTATCGTCTTTTCAGTTACTTAGCGGCTAAGTAACCTATTTTCGGAACTGATCTGTAAATGTAACTATCAAATTATTAAATAAATAAAATATGTGATGGTTCTGTCAGCTATGTGTTGCTGTATTATCAATTTTCTGTAAATTGTTGGATGCGAAGATTAATTTTATAATAAATTATCGAGTTGTATGCATTAATTCATTTTAAAGCGATTTTATTGAATATTTATTCTCATAAATGCTAAAATTGCTTCTAAAATTATTTTTGTTGTTTTATAATTTTATTTATTATTTTTAGGAGTTTATAAAATTTAGAAATCAATATTTTATTTATTAATTATCTTTAAATGATTTTCCAACTCGATTTAATTGTAAAATCAATATCTAATTTCGAGATGTTTTAAAAATCATGAAAATTTTATTTTATTAACTTTTAAATATTTTGAGAATTTTAAAACTGTTTCGACAATTTTCTGGTTTTTATTTAACAGCCCGCCTGTTCGTTAAATCATAAAGCGCGGGTCTGATTTGCGTTTCAAAAATGATTTAGAAATTATGAAAACTTTATTTTGATAACCTCTAGTTGTTCCGAGATTCTAAAAATTATTTCCGAGAATCTTTAACTGATTTAACCCGTTAAAATATTCGTTAAATTTTGAAATTCGGTGTACGACATCAGAATTTATCGAAATAACAAGGAAAAAGGAGGGGCGGGTGTTAATCGGGTTTAACCCGTTTTCTCCCTATTTCTTCTCCCCCATCGATTCAATCTCTCTCTGCTCTCCTCTTTACAAATCTCTCTCGCCTTTCGACGTAACTCTCTCTTCCTTCTCTCTTTCTCGGCTCCGTCGCCGCTCTGTTTTCCGGTAATGATCTTCCGTCCGCCTTTCTTATTCCGGTTGTTGCCTGTTACTCTGTTGGCTTATTTCAGTTTGTTGTTTGGTTTTGTTGTGGCCGCTCTGTTGCCGCAGGCTCTTCGGCCAGGCAGCGGTGGCGGCGCGTGCTGTGTAGCCCTGTATATAGTCGTGATTTGCTTCGATTTCTACCTAATTCGTATATATATATATATATATATATATATATATATATATATATATATATATATATATCTGTTGCTGATTTGTATACAGTCGTGATTTGCTTCGGGAAATTACAATGTTTCTAAATAAATTCGAGGTTCAGATTGTTGCTGCAACATTAGTTGCTCAGTGATAATTAGAATCTTGAATGAATTGAGATCTTCTTAATTATTCAACCCATCCTTATCAGGCTGGTTTAGCAGGCTAAGTCTATGGAAACTTAGTCGATAATGATGGATACTGAATAGTTAGGAATTTCTTGAACATCGTTTTATGAATAGTTATTGCATTCGTTGCTCAAGTATGAAGTGTTACTAGAAACTATTTTGAAAACACGTGATCTCTGAAGCTCTTACAAAAATGTCATTATTTCCTATGTGATTTATAGCAATGCAAATCAAATTGATTTTAAAATAATGAAGTATATCCTTTAAATGATTTCGTGTTTCGCTCTTCAAAATATTTCAGAGATTTTGTCCGGAAGTTTTCTTTGATATTAATGTTTGAAACTCAAAATATATACTTGATGGGCATTTTTGGCTCACTCTTGCTTTGTAAATTCTTATTTCTGCCAGAAACAGATAAGGATAAAAAGTGAATAGCTTTGATAGACAACAGAAGTTAGAGAAAGTTCCGCTGCGAGAGGTTGAAGGTGTTAGAGGAATGTGACAAGAGCATTAGTTCAAAGGTATCTATACTTGTATTTTAGTCATTGTGAGTTGTAAATGGTTAGATTCTTGTTTCATACCATAACCTATAAACGATCCGGATTCAAGGGGTTATTTATTTATTTCTTTATTTTATGTAATAATTGTTTAGTGACACCAAATCTTGACCCCGAATTTGGAATGTTACATCAATTTCATGTTTTAATCTGTTATTTTTCTATTTTAATTTCTAGGGTTTATGTTCGAATTAGGGGATTTTGATTCTCGGGTTATCTGACGAAATTGATGGTTTGAATAGCTTCATATAGTTGTTTACTATCGATTCATGTAATTTATATCATCAAATAATTGCTAGATAGTTGAATTCGAATTCTAGGGTTTATGTGATTTTTGTGTTATCATTTTTGATTTTAGAGATACCTGAGACATGTTTGGGTATATGGGTTTAATTGTATGAGTTTTTAGCTTTATTTTGATATACAGTAGAACCTCTAAATAAGAATACTCTATGTAGGAATAACCTCCTTATTGTAATAAAAAATTATGGCCCCAAGTTGGGCCTGTTATAATTAAGAATAACCTCTATATTGTAATATTCTATACTTTTTATAAGTACCTCTATTAATTTTCCTCTATATAAGAATAAAAATGCTAAAAATTATATATATATATACACACATATATATACATATGTGTGTGATAGATATATATTCAATAATATATAGTCTTCTTACATAAATAAACATGAAAGATGATTTAATATATTTTTCCAATATTATATCATTTTGATTAACATTGCATCATTAGTTTGTGTGCCGGTATAATCACCTTCTTGTCAATTTGTTTCAAAAAATTCATGTATTTGATATTATGTTACATAATTTGTCTCAAAAAGTTAAAATATATCTTTTAAATTCATGTATCAAGATATATAATACATAGTTTTCAATTAATTTTTTAAATTCAAAATTTATTTGGTAACCTCTATTAAAGAATAACCCCTCTAAAATAATATTTTTTGTCGGTTCTAACAATATTACTGTATAGAGGTTTTACTGTATAGAACATATGAATTCATCAACGAATTAGTCAGATCGGATTTTGGCCGGACTTTGAGTCGGTTTTGATCAGAAAATTGTTCTGATGGTTATTAGGATGTTTTGTTGGTTGATTAATGTTTAGAACCGAGTTTGCAATCGATTAAATGTAAAATACGATACAAACAGTTTCGATTTAGTGTACAAATCGACTTCGTCAGAATCTGCAAAAGCTCATCGGAGTTTTTCGGGTTTTGGCCGGAGAAGATCACTTGAGGGTTATCAGTCCAAGTTGAAGGGCTGTATATGTTTCTGGGTTCCTGAAGAATGGAAATCCTCTAAAAACGTGATGAAACGATGCCTGGATTAGTTGAATTAAGGTGGCCGGAAAACAGGTCGGTGACCGGAATCCTCACCGGATTCTGGGTTCATCCTGACCCGTTTTCTGTTCTTGCAGACCCGGTTTAAAACCCGGTGTTGATCCATTTTTACCCAAAATTGATCTTCAAAAACTGTTATTGATTTTTTTTTTTTTTTTTAAATTATAAAAATTAGTTTTATTTATTTAAATTAATTGATTAATCAATTTAATTAATTAATTGATTTATTTTATAAATAAATCTGAAATATTTTCAATAATTCGAAATTATTTATTTCTTCAATAATTAATATTTAATTATTATTTATTTAAAATGATTAAATATTTTGATAACTAATCAGTTTATTTTCAATAATGCATTTTAAATTTATTTTTATTCCAAAAATTATGGAAAAATAATTTTTAATTCTGATTTTTCCCAAATAATTATTTAAAAATTTATTCGAGGTTGAATTATCTTGAATATTTGATTATATTGAATCATAGATTGATTTATCCCTGTTTATTGATTTATAATTGAACCGTTTATCAGATTTAAATGAAACGAAAGCCCTTCGACTTAGAAAAATGATCTGTCTTCAATAAAAATAATTTTAAATCTTAATTTCTTCTGGAATCGAGTCGACTTTCGATATTTATTTATATATAGACCCTATTCATTATAGAGACGAGTCTAATAAACTTGGAAGATTAGGAAACAAGCCAGATATTATTCTATAATGCGAATATTGATCCAATTTCAATTCTAAAAATATTTTTAAACCTAGAATGACTGTGCGACTTATGTGCTATGTGAATTATGTGGTTAATCGAGTCCTAATTGCTAGAAATTATTGTACGAGTCAGTTATAATCGCACGGGTAGACTATAAAGGCTACATGAAGTCGGTTTGAGACGTGATTAAGATACGAGTCGACTAAATGAGTATTTTTCTTTGATAGATACGAAGCCAACAAAGCGGATCCAGCCAGTATTGGAAAATTGTGATATATTTGCGGTAGATCGCGTGACAGGCAAGTTTTTCCCCTACTCTAAATTTAGAATAATGAATTACTTTCCTTTACTCGAATTCTCAACTAAGTAAACACTGATAATTCTAGTTCACATACACTGATATACAATTATTATTCCGTTGATTATATTTTCACTTCGATTCCTGATTTCTCATTTTACCTTAAATACTCTGTTCATATTCCAATAGATTACACATTATATATCCTGATATATTTTGATGTTGTGATAAATCAAAGCATACCGATTGTTCCGGATGCTCATCTGTGGACTAGATGGTGATGGTGAGGATCAGGTTTAAATTTGATCCTATGGGATGGGAATTAACCCGATCGCTATTTTGGGCCGTAGAGCCTAGGTACCCGAATGGATATATACAGGTAGGTATAGATCTGCACTATATCCTGACTGATCTGCAGGATATGGGTGCAAACTTTGTGTCCATTCTAGTTTATTGATAATCGGAGATAGTGGCCTTAAGTATTCTTTGCAGAATTACATCATTATAAATACAGTTAGATTACCGGTTCATTTAACTTTCTTATATTACTGTTGATATATTGTGTACTTGCTGAGCAAATTATGGCTCACCCTTTTGTTGTTATTTACTTGGTTTTTTCAGTCAAGAAAGAGAATGAAACATATTCGGACTCGCGTGGTAAAAAAGCGTGTCAAGCAGCGGGACCCTCTAGCACCAAAATTGCTGATCCCGATAAAAGACGAGAGCTTTTAGCTACCTGAGCAGGTCTAGTGTAGATTGATGTTACGTGTGTTTGGAATAAAAATGAATTTAGTTTAAAACTTGTTTAGATAGTGGTTTGTAATAAAGAGAGTTCTATGAGGTTTTAAATTTGGGTTTATAATAAAGATAGTGTGTTGTTCTTGCTTTCATACCTCAACCTTAAAGATTCTGGATAGATGTAAAGGGGTTAGATATATGTTTGCATAATTATTATACATGTTTGTATTATATTGGAGATTAGCAAGTAACCCTCAGATCTAGAGCCCGGATTTGGAGGGCGTTATAGTTTGGCATCAGAGCTGTAGGTTTTGGTCCCTGAAACAAGAATATTAGGATTAAGATAAGATAGAAAGATCATATAAGATAGGAATAGGATTGCTAGGGTTTAGATAGCCTCTAAGATTAGGAATTTATAAGTTCTAGAAATGCTAAGTTGACCCTCTCTTTTCTTGTGTTTTGGGTTATGTTATTAGATGGCGTCATCATCATCCGAGAGGACAGTTACATGACCAGTAGCCCCGGTGGTCCCACCAGTATTAGTAGAGGCCCTAATGCAGATACCACCGGCACAGATACCCCTTGAGCCAGTACCACTTCCAGAGCAACTACTGGATCCCGTAGAGATTTTGACCCTATGGAGTTCTTTGAGCCACGGTTACCACCCCCATTACCTATTCAGTATCAGTTTATGCCAGAGGCTGAGCAAGAGTTTCCACCGGCAGCAGCTCCACTTCCTTTACCTGTATATGCTCCAGCCCCGGAGATATTTCAGATGGCCCCTGTTGAGGGTGTGGGAGACCATGATATAGGTTTGCAGTTGGGTTTACCACATGATGTTGCTGGGATGCATAGAGTTCCATCCAGAGAGTCAGTTGGTGAGATTAGAGAGCCTCGCACTGCGCCTTATCATAAGTTCAGTGGCATGCGGGACGAGATGCAATATTGGAGGTCTCAGTGTTATGTGATATTGGGACTATTTGAGTAGAGAGAGGACCTTTAGCAGCACTCTAGCCTGACTACCTTTTGAGACAGAGATTGCAGCAGACCTATCATAGGGCTTCTCAGGAGTTAGATGGATTGATTCATGATGGGAGTCACACTTATGCAGAGTTTCATAGTGCTACCCGCCTTGCCCAGTATGTTTTAGAGTCTCTTCGACAGGAGATTGACCGTATTACTAGTTAGACAGGGATCTTATATTATATGTGATATATGTTCATAGAGGCAACTATAGTTATTGCGAGACTAGATATGTGTAGTACCCAGTTTTGATGTGTATCGGCAACAGTTATGATAGACTTTATGATGGACCTTTTGTATCAAGCACTAACACTTGATGCTGGTGTTTGTTTTATAAAATAAACCTTTTTCAACTTCTTTTCTTTTATGTATTTAATTCCAGTTTTTTCAGCATTTACATTCATTTTACTATTTTACAGTCTTCCCATATTTTTAAATTTTGTTTAATTTTGAAAAGATAAATGAAATGTTTAAAATAATACTATTTAGTCTATTTATTTAAAATTTTAAAATTGTTTCAAATGATTTGCTTAAAATCCCAAATTATTGAAGTTTCATGTTTTAATACTAGTCAATTTGTTTCTTCATTCACTTTCAACTGTTTAATAAAACTATTAAAAGAACTGTTTGTTTTAGTATCAGAAAAATGGCACAAGAAAGAAAGACCAGAACTGAGACTTCAAACAACAATTATAAGGAACATAATAATAACCCCATGAACCAAATGTTCCATCTGATGCAAAAACAGATGGTAATGATACAACAACAGATGCAGCAATAACAACAACAGTTTCAGCAGCAGATGTTATAGCAGCCACCCCGTCCTGAACTACAAGTACCACCAGTTGTGTCTGTTGTTACTTTTAAGCAATTTCAGTAAGTGAAACCTCCAGAATTTGAGGGCACAACGGATCCTACTAAGGCGAGGGCATGGTTGAAAGAGATAGAAAAAGCATTCGCGCTAGTAAAAGTGGAAGCGGATCAAAAGACTTATTTCGCTAGCTATTTTCTAAAGGGAGAAACTAATTATTGGTGGGAATCTAAGAAAGCTTAGAAGGTGAAGGCATCGTGACGTGGGATAGGTTTACTGAATTGTTTCTGGAAAAATATTTCCCTCGTTATATGAAGAACCAAATGGATATTAAATTCTTGAAATTGAAGCAAGGGAACTTGTCAGTGACTGAATATGAAGCCAAGTTTACAGAATTGGTTAGGTTTGTTCCGGAACAGGTGGATACCGATGAGAAACGGGCTAAAAGATTCTAGTGGGGATTGAAGCCATCGATTAGCGGAGTGGCAGTATTTAAACTGACGACATATACGGCCGTGGTTTAGAAAGCCATGATTATCAAAGGGGAAAGTGAAATGTCCCAAAAGGAAAAGGGACAAGGAAATTTTTAGAACCATTTCAACCAGAAGGTCAGGATTTCAAGCTTGGACAAATATGAATTTTAAGAGAATAGAACAAGGCAATCAAAAGACAGGTAATTGTTTTCAAGCCCCAAACCAGAAGAGGATTATTAGACCACCACTGCCATACTGCAAGACATGTGGTCAGAAACATATGGGTGTCTGTAACAAGGCAAATGTGACATTCTTCAAGTGTAAACAGAAAGGGCACTACTCCAACGAATGTCTAGCAAACAAGGTAGATGTTACATGTTTCTAGTGCGGGAAGAAAAGGCATGTTGCCAGGGATTGTAGAGGGCCAGGGATGGAAACAGTGTTCCGAGAGTATTGGCACTACCTCTACCACCACAGCAGAGTCACCCTAGAGCAAGGACTTTTAATATGACAATGAAGGAAACTGTACAGAATCCGAGTGTGGTTGCAGGTATGCTTTTTGTGAATTTTGTAGAGCAAAAGTATTAATTGATTCTGGAGCCACGAGATCTTTTATTTTCGAAGAATTTATTGATAAAATATGTTGTAAAATACAATGGTTAGATGAGACGTTAATTATAAAATTAGCGAATGACGATCAACTCCCCATAGATCGGGTATGTTCAGAGTGCGATATCGAAATAGCAGGAAGTCACTTCTTCGTTGACTTGATACCTTTCAAGTTAGGGGAATTTGATATTATTGTATGAATGGATTGGTTGGTCGATAATAATGCTCAGATCGATTGTGCGAATTAAAAAGTGAAATTGCGGACTGCAGATAATGCAACGGTAATATTTAAAGGTGAGAAACAGCGGAAAAAGTTCTTGACAATGATGCAGACTAAACGATTACTACGTCAAGGATGTAAAGATTATTTGGCCTATGTGTTGGATATTGAAAAGGAAAGTCCAAGAATTGAAGACATTCCCGTTGTATGTGAGTTTACTGATGTTTTTCCAGATGAACTTCCCGGATTTCCGCCAGATCGAGAAATCGAATTTACTATTAATTTAGCGCCGGGAACGATTTCAGTTTTGAAAACTCCATATCGAATGACACCCGTTGAAATGAAAGAGTTTGCAACGCAATTACAAGATTTTCTGGACAAAGGAATTATAAGACCTAGTGTATCCTCATTGGGTGCACCAGTATTTTTTGTTAAGAAGAAAGACGGCAGTATGTGACTATGTATCGATTATCGTGAGTTGAATAAGTTGACTATCAAGAATAAGTATCCTTTACCACGGATTGATGATTTGTTTGATCAGTTAAAAGGAGCCGCTTGGTTTTCTAAGATAGATTTGAAGTCAGAGTACCATCAATTGAAGATCAAGGCCGAAGATATTCCCAAGACTGCTTTTCGTACCAGATATGGACAATATTAGTTCTTCGTAATGGCTTTCGATTTAACGAATGCACCAACAATATTCATGGATTTGATAAATAGGGTATTCAAGAGATACTTGGATAATTTTATGATTGTATTTATTGATGACATCTTGATCTACTCGAAGATCGAAGAAGAACATGCCGAGCATTTAAGAATCGCTCTAGAAATCTTAAGAAAAGAACAGCTTTACGCGAAGTTCTCGAAATGTGAATTCTGGTTAAGAGAAGTACAGTTCTTAGGCCATATAATTAGTATTGAAGAAATTAAAGTTAATCCAGCAAAGATTGAAGCTATATTAAATTGGGAAAGACCAAAGACATCGACGGAAGTTAGAAGTTTCTTGGGATTGGCTGTTATTACAAGAGTTTCGTTAAGGATTTTGCTAAGATAGCTACGCCATTAACTAAATTGACTCGGAAGAATGAAAAGTATGTATGGGATGAAAAATGTGAGGAAAGTTTTCAAGAATTGAAGAACCAACTGGTGACCGCACCTGTATTAGTACTACCAGACGAGCAATGAGATATTGTTATTTACAGCGATGCTTCCTACCGAGGACTTGGATGTATATTAATGCAGCACGACAACGTAATCGCATATGCTTCTAGACAGCTGAAACCTCATGAACAAAAATATCCGACGCATGATCTGGAATTAGCCGCAATCGTGTTCACATTGAAGCTTTGGAGACATTATCTTTATGGGTAAAAGTGTGAAATTTATACAGATCACAAAAGTCTAAAGTATATCTTTACGTAAAAGGAACTCAACATGAGACAAAGACGATGGATAGAATTAATCAAGGATTATGATATGACAATCATCTATCATCCAGGAAAAGCAAACGTGGTGGCAGATGCGTTAAGCTGGAAAGAAAGATTAAATATCTTAACTTCTTCTAGAGTGTTGGTCAAAGAATTTGAAAAATTGGAAATTGAAGTTCGTATTCCAGAAGAATCCACTAAAGTGAACTATGCAATTACATTTCAGCCAGAAATGTTGGAAAATATTAGAAGATACCAAGAGGAAGTAATGAGTTATGGAAATGACAGTCTAATAGGAGAAGAAAATATAAGTCAGAAAGATGATAAGGGAATTCTACGATTTTCATCGAGGATCTGGTTACCTAATATACCAGAATTGAAGGAAGAAATATTATTAGACGCTCAAAATTCAAGATATTCCATTCATCCAGGGAGCATAAAGATGTATCTAGATTTGAAGAAAAACTTTTGGTGGCCAGACATGAAGAAGGAAATAACGGAATGGGTGAGTAAATGTTATATGTGCCAATGAGTCAAAGTAGAACATCAACGTCCCAGCGGATTACTACAACCACTGGATATTCCGGAATGGAAATGGGAACATTTAACAATGGATTTTGTGGTATGACTTCCGAGAACCAGAGCAAATCATGATGTAATTTGGGTCATTATTGATAGACTAACAAAGTCATCACATTTTCTTCCCATCAACGAAAGATTCTCACTTGACAAGATAGTACACTTATATCTCAAGGAAATTGTGATGCGATACAGAGTCCCTGTATCCATTGTATCTGATCGAGATCCACGTTTCAATTCAAGATTCTGGAGACAGTTTCAGGAATGCTTGGGCACCAAATTAAATATGAGTACCACTTATCATCTACAAACAGACGGGCAAAGTGAAAGAACGATTCAAACAATTGAAGATATGCTACGTATATGTGCACTAGATTTTGAAGGCAGTTGGGATGAACATTTACTGTTAGTGGAATTTTCTTACAATAACAGCTATCATGCGAGCATTGGGATACCGCCCTATGAAGCTTTATACGAAAGGAAGTGCAGATCACCTGTGTATTGGGATGAAGTTGGTGAATGAAAAATTCTAGGTCCAGAACTAATTCAGCAGACCAAAGAAAAAATGGATCTTATCCATAAGCGACTAGAAGCAGCGCAAAATTGACAACACAAGTATGCGGATCAAACCAGAAAAGAGATGAATTATCAGGAAGAGGAACATGTGTTATTAATGGTCTCTCCTTGGAAGGGATTAACCAGGTTTGGCACTAAGGGAAAACTGAAGCCGAGATACGTTGGTCCATTTGAAATCTTGAAGAAAGTTGGAAAGGTCGCTTACGAGTTAGCCTTACCGCCTTATATGCAGCATATTCATAATGTGTTCCATGTGTCAATGCTTAAGAGATGTCATCCTGATTCGAGGCATGTAATAGAATATGAGCCGATATAAATTCAAGCTGATTTGTTATATGCAGAGCAACCAATAAGAATTCTAGATTGGCAGGAGAGAGTATTGAGAAATAAATCCGTACCTTTAGTACGAATTTTGTGGAGAAACCCTATGGTTGAAGATCAACCTGGGAACTTGAGAGTGAAATGTTAGAAAAGTATCCCCAGTTATTTTCTTAGCAAGATTCTGAGGACAGAATCCTATTAATAGGGGAAGGATGTAAGGACTGGAAAATTACGATTGTATTATATCATAATAAAGGTGAAATATATATTTTATTATGTTATTAAGTATGTGTGGTAAAACCCTAGTTGTTATGTGCTATATGTGTTCCGTGTAGTCAGGGTATTTTCCGGGTTTTTATCAGGTATTTTATTTTGTGTTAAAAGCTTTCGTATCAAAAGTTATACGATCCAAACTTTATTTTAATAGCTAATATTTCAAATAAAATAATTGGCCTTATTTTGACTAATATGGCTTGTACCATATCGTTATTCTGAACATCCAGTTATTTTAGAAATTTTCTCGTTTCGCGAAAAATTACTTTTTCGGGCCCCTTCAGGTGTCGAAAACCCCACAAAAATCATATTTTTATTTTTTAAAATTATGGGACTTTCAATTATTTCATTTCTTTGTATTTTTGAATTATTACAATTTTTAGAAAATTTAACATATATATTGTATATATTTAATATTAAATTTTTTAAAATTATTACTCAAGAATTATTAATTAAGAGCTAATTAATTTTATTAGATATATAACTAGGGCCTTAATTTTAATTAGGAGTATTATTTTCATTACTATAAGTAGCCTAATTTTTATTAATTAAATATAATTAAATCAATAAAAATTCTGAAAATTCTCTGAAATCGGGTTGGGTTTTCCAGAATCAGGTCGAAGAATCAAGCAGTGATTTTGATCAATTTTGAACACTAAATCTGTTGATGTGGGTACTCAAATTAATGCTCTTGATCTGTTCTTTCAATTTCTTGCATCAATTTCATGTTTTAATATGTTATTTTTTAATTTTGATTTCTAGGGTTTATGTTCGAATTAAGGGATTTTGATTCTGGGGTTATCTAATGAAATTGATGGTTTGAATAGCTTCACATAGTTGTTTAAAATCGATTTATGTAATTTATATCATCGAATGATTTCTAGATAGTTGAATTCGAATTCTAGGGTTTATATAATTTTCGTTTAATTATTTTTTATTTTAGAGATACCTGAGATATGTTTAGGTATAGGGGCTTAATTGTATAAGTTATTAGCTTTATTTTGATATATTGAACATATTATTTCATGTACGAATTAGTCAGATTGGATTTTGGCCGGACTTTGAGTCAGTTTTGATCGGAGAATTGTTCTAAGGGTTATTAGGATGTTTTGTTAGTTGATTAATGTTTAGAACTAAGTTTGCAATCGATTCCATGTAAAATACGATACAAACAATACCGATTTAGTGTACAAATCGACTTCATCGGAATTTGTAGAAGCTCGTCGGAGTTTTTCGGGTTTTGGACGAAGAAGATCACTTGAGGGTTATCAGTCCAAGTTGAAGGATTGTATATGTTTCTAGGTTGCTGAAGAATGGAAATCCTCTAAAAACATGATGAAACAATGCCTGGATTAGTTGAATTAAGGTGGCCGAAAAACAGGCCGGTGACCGGAATCCTCACCGGATTCTGGGTTCATCCTGACCCGTAATCTATTCTTGCAGACCCGGATTCAACCCGGTTTAAAACCCGGTGTTGATCCATTTTTACCCAAAATTGATCTTCAAAAACTGTTATTGATTTTTTTTATATAAATTATGAAAATTAGTTTTATTTATTTAAATTAATGGATTAAATAATTTAATTAATTGATTTATTTTATAAATAAATCCAAAATATTTTCAATAATTTGAAATTATTTATTTCTTTAATTATTTATTATTTATTTAAAATGATTAATTATTTTGATAATTAATCAATTTATTTTCAATAATTCATTATAAATTTATTTAGTTCCAAAAATTATGGAAAAATCATTTTTAATTCTGATTTTTCCCAAATAATTATCTAAAAATAAATACGAGGTTCAATTATCTTGAATAATTGATTATATCAAATCATAAATTGATTTATCCCTGTTTATTGATTTTAGGTAATGAATTACACATAGAGGGGGGGGGGATGAATGTGTTTTTATGTTTTTCTGCTTTTCTTGAAGTGTTTATGGTTTTGAACAAAGTAAATCAAATCTTGTAGAGAAATGTGTTAATGCTGAAATTAAACATGCAACAATGACGAACACAGGTCTTTCAAAACTCACTTAATTTTATATTAAAATTAAGAATGGTTTGCTACAAAATTACTAGGCTCTTTGTTGATAAAAAGCTTAGCTTCTTCCTTGAGAGAATACAAGATTTTTCTGATCTAAACTGTTACTTCTAAAAAAGGACCAGTGTTAACTTTATATGATAGTTAACTGCTGGTTTACACAGTGTGTAATAAGAGATGCTATTCACTTTAGTAAACTCTCACTAATCATTCCATTTTAGGAAAAGTATATCTTCCATTTCCGGCTTAACATATCTTTGCATACTGTGTTAACTTTGATCCTCCTTTGTCAGTTAATCATCACCCTTGATCTTGCACACTCTTTAAGCTACTTTTTGTAGACTTGTCTATCCAACTGGTTGGATTGTTTGTTGATTGTTAATCTTGGATATTGAACTGGTTTGCACTTTGTACTTTGAGTTTTACCTCGAGATCTCTAGTTTGGTATATAGAGAACTTGACATCTCTATAAGTATATTGGCTTATCGAGATCTCTCATTACTCTATAGTTGATTTGACTTGTAGAAGTCTCTGAGTTCTCTATAAGAGAATTTAGCTTGTCGAGATCTCTTCACTTCATGTCTTCACTTTGGCTTATAGACATTTCTGAGTTCTCTAGTGACTAGTTGACTTGTCGATAACTCAGAGTTCTCTAGTGATATTTGACTTGTCGATATCTCAGAGTTTTCTAGTGATAATTGACTTCTCGATATCTCAGAGTTCTCTAATGATATTTGACTTATCGATAACTCAGAGTTCTATAGTGATATTTGACTTGTTGATATCTAAGAGTTCTCTAGTGATAATTGACTTATCGATATCTCAGAGTTCTCTAATGATATTTGGCTTGTCGATAACTCAGAGTTCTCTAGTGATATTTGACGTGTCGATAACTTTGAGTTCTCTAGTGAAAAAATGACTTGTCGATATCTTCAATCTTCATGTCTTCAATTTGGCTTGTCGATATCTCTGAGTTCTCTAGTAGCTTTCCTGACTTCTCTATAAGTCATTCTGGAGTTCTCGAAAGACTTCTCTATAACATTAAATATGTGATTTGTAGAGATCTTGACTTACAATATTTTTCTCAAAACAGATTTATTCAACTCCAAGCTTCTTCATAATTCTTCTAAGGCATGATCTTCTTGATCTTCTTCCAAATAAAATTCTTAGGCTTGATACTTTTTAAGGAAAAAGACTCTAGTCTGCTCTTTGTCATTTTTACATACTTTAAATGTTACAATACAAAATGCAAACTAAGATTACAATACAACTTACTTAGAGTTGTCAATTTGACTTAGTCTTGTTATTGTACAAGCATGTCTTGCACAATAATCTCCCCCAATTTGTGAGAAGATGGCTTAACACAAATTCATGCATGTTAACAAGACTAACCCCAAGTTATGATGGAAACTAAGATTAATACATAAAAATTGACACAATTACAACTTTTATACATTAGGGGATTTGCAGAGTTTAAATAGTTACAAGCATCAGGTAAAGACTATTTTTGCTTCTGCTTCTTCTCTAATGAGATCCTTTAAGTAAACAAGAATTTCAAGTTCTTCTATAATAGGTGTCCCACTTAGAGCTTCTACAAGTTTGAGTCTGTCTGGCTTTGGATAACCACTTCCTAGTAAATCAATCCTAAATCTTGTGAATTTGTCAGCTTTAATGTTTAGAAACTTTCCATCCTTAGAGATTCCACTCATTCCTTTTGCTTTCAGTTCTTTTGATCTTTTTATAAACATTTCAATTTCCTCATCATACTTCCTTTTTCTTTCTTCATATTCAGCCTCATTTCTTTTTCTTCTTTCCTCCCTTATAATCAACCACTCAGCCAAAACTGATCTCCTTGCTCTTGTAGCAGTATCCTTATCTTTTAGCAAGCTTATCACTCTCTTGATTTCTGTGTGTGAGAGCGAGTCCATTAAATCATAACCAAGGAATGTGAAGGACCCATCTTCATAGTAAATTCCAACTTCCCTTAGAGATACAACCCAAACTCTAACTATTTCCTCAGCTAGTTGTTGATAATAATCTTCATCTGAGATGCACCAATTTAAAGGTAGAAAGTCACTTTGCTTGAAACAGTTCCAGATGGCCCTTTCAGTAACTTATACTTTTTCATCATCCTTGGCCTTCTTAAGTTTCCTCCCAACAGTTTTGTAGTGTTTTTTTAGTGAAGGCTTGTCTAAAGGCAAGTTTGTGATTTTCTTGAGAGATGTTTGGTTTTAGGTGATTGGTGTTTTTAGCAAGGTGTTTGCAGTTTGTTTGTATAGACACTTTGGCTTAAAGTTTAGAGGTGGTTTGATGATTGAGGTTGTTGGCTTTGAAGGTTGAGCTAGATTTGTTTGGATTTTTAAGGTTTGTTGTGGTTCTCAGCCATCTTGTCTCTTCTTGCTTCTCCTCTCACTTTCTTTCTTCTTCTCATCATCCTTTTTTTTCATCCTGCTTCTTGTCCTTGCTACCAGTTGCTTTTGAAGACTGACTTGGATTTGAGCCAGAAGACTTTTATTTGTCATCCTTCTGCTCATCATCATCCTTGTCTTTTCTTAGATTATATTGAGTATTTGGGAACATGGTGTCAGGATTTACAAGATCTTTATCATCTCCACATCCTCATCCTTCTTGTACTTTTTGTACTTTAGATCATATTGCAAAGTCGTGATCAGCCTCATATTTGATCTGACACAATGTTTAGGAACAAGAAGATGTCTAGCTTGTTTGGTTGTTGGACAGACATAAACTACTCCTTGGTTTGGATATAGATAGGCTTCTAGAAAAGCTGATATTTGTGCCTTTTTGAGCTCTTGGAGAAGTTGAGTGTCTTCTGGAATAACTGGATTCACTCTATCAATCATTACATCCAGTTCAGATGCTCTTAAAGTTTGAAGATTTGTGAGAGCCACCTGAAGACACCTATCCACACCACCATCATTGATGTTCATGACAATCCTTTTCTCCAAAAAGTTATCAATTTTCACCACCAGTGCCCTTATGAAGTTCATGTTCTTGGCCAAAGCTTTCTTGCAGGTCATATAGTTGTTTTGGAGAGACACTCTTAGTGCTGCAAGAAGGTCATTGAATTCCTGATCTTGATTGGGTCCTTCCACAGCCTTTAGAAGTCTTTCTTTTCTAACATCAACTTGAGAAGAGCTTTGACCAACCTGAATAGGCTCTTTAGATTTTACCTTAGCATCCCTAGATTGTTGAATCCTAGCCTCAATCTCCCCCTTAGTCTTGGTGACAGGCATGAGGAGGGGAGTTGGTAACTCTCGCCTTATTAATTCAGGTAAAGAAGACAATGGTATGTTGAGCTTCCCCATGATGGCTCCCAAAGCAACATAATTCTGCATTTGGAGATTCTTGTGAGAGTCCACCAGGGTCTGGATATCTGATTGTTGACTCTTGACTAGAGAAGTCAAGGCTTGGACTTGTGAATTTAAAGAAGCATTTGAGTTCTGCAAGTCTGAGACTTGTTGTTGAAGATATTGGATTTGAAGATTTGTAGAGGTTGAGCCAGGCTGATGAGAGCTTGTAGATGTTGAGGAGCCAAAAGTTGCTTCCACAACCTGTTTAATGCCATCCATGAGCAATGCAGAAGGCTCATATCTTGATTGGTGAAGCTGGTCCAGCTTGATCTTGGCATCATTTGTATTAGTGATTTATTGTTGGACCACTTCATGAAGAGCAAGAAAGGATTTTTTGAGATTTTTGACCTCCTTTTCAATAGTAGTCAGATTCATCCTTGCCATTTGATCAGCAAAATGTTTAAATTTAGAAATGATCTGGACTTGTGATGGTATGATCTCATCCATCTTTTCTTTCACCAGTTTCCTAATTTTGTCTTCATGGCCAACCATCTTGAGTTCTAGTGCTCTTCCAAAGAGATGGAAAGCATTTAGTTGAGCCTTGGAAACCTCATTAATGACATCTTAAACTTCACTAGTATTTAGTGCTTTAGTATGGCTGCCCAAAATAGTCAGATAATCTTCCCTGAACTTAGCTAAAACACCCTCCATCTCCAGATTATAGTACTTGTTCAGCCATGCATCACAGTTGCCATCCTGTTCAGCTTCATTAAAAATTTTGTCTTGTTGCTCTTGGACATCTGTTTGATAGGAGATCATAATGGCTTGATAGTCCTGGTTAGACATATCTGAGGTCAGCAAGTGTTGAGAGATTTGTGCTAGTCCTGCAAGCTGATCTACCCTGAACTCTTCAAGATTTGATTAAGGTACAGCTTCTTGGAGCCAGTTAGAGACAAAATGTGGTTGTTGAGGTTGTGAGGTTGATGGTTGTGTTGTTGAGTCAGAACCACCTGTGACAGAAGCTACAGTTTTACTCACAGGTTGATCTGTGGTTATGACAAGCTGTTGTTCCTTACTAGTTGTGGGAACCTCCAATTGAATTGGAGGGGATTTGACTGGGTTACTGTCATGTGCACCAGTCTCAAACCCTTGTGCTTCTTGCAAAGCACTGTCACATGAATGTGATAAACTTGCCTCTCCCATAGCAGGGTCATTGGAAATTATACTCCTAGCATCAAATGCTAATACAATTTCTGCTAGGGTTTTGAGGGGAATTGTTCCTACATGAGGAACCTCCAATTGAATTGGAGAGGATTTAGATAGCTCCCCCTCAGGAGTACTACCCTCAAACCTAACAGCATGTGAAGGCTGATTTGCATATGAATGTGCATTTGTAACATCCATGGGGTCTTCAGTAAAACCTGATGAATCCCCCATGGTTTTGATGGTGTCATCAAGTTCTACCTCAGCTAGTAGCTTCTCACCATCTGATTATGGTGTCTGGGTGGTGAGCAAGGTTTCTTAAACCAACTCACATGATTTAGCTTGCACTTGAGGATTCAAGTACTGTATGTGAAGAAGAAATTTGGGAAATTAAGAGTTGTTTTTCAGAAGTGAGTGTTGGTAGCTCCCCCTGAATGGATGAGGGAACTTCAATAGATGTGCTCTCACTGTGTGTGCCATCCTTATTTCTCCTACCATACACTTGAATTTGTTCAAGTGTTGGATGTGCAGACTCTATACAAGGTGCATTGGGGTAAATGCTCTTTTCAATAGACACATCCTGTTGAGAGAATGTATCTAGAGTCTGTTTAGCCCCCATTTTTACAACTGCATCCTTTTGGGAGGATACAGAGGTGGTTTGAGTGGTTAGCTCAGATTGCTTAGCCTTCTTTGTTCTTTTGACTAAAGGTGACTCAGGTTGTACTTGTACCTCACTACTCTCATTCAAAATAGTTAGTGTTATCTCCTTTCTCTTCTTTTTACTCACTTCACCCTTTTGAGAGGATGAAGTGGTTGGTTTCCTAGCTGCTAGTTGGTTTGAAGAAGTGGTTTCAGCTCGGGAAGGTCCCTGTGGGTGTTCCTGTGTTTGTACTTCCACAGGTTCAGGAACCATAGTTGTACTAGCTTGGCTTGCACTGGTTCTTATGTATAGCATATAATAAGGGTAGGTCTTAAATCTTTCAATCATGAAAGGTGTTAACTTAAGACCAACTGGAACCTTATTCTTAGTAAGAAGTGATCCAAATAGAATTTTGGATACTTGCTTACAGTTTCCAATTAGTGACCTATTTACTCCTTCAAGCATATGTATGTCATTGACTTTATGGTTTAAAGCAGACATACTGAATCTAGGTAGAAAAATTTCCTTACCTCTTGACTCCAATGGCATTGTTAGCCTGGTGCTCAATTCCTTCAGTATGTAGTGTCCTACATTAATCTATTTGTTGTGAGCCATTGAGTAGACCAGCTTTTGGACAACACCAGATATGTTGTCAAATCCTGACTTTCTACAAGCGAAAGCCCTTATCACTGAATCAAACAGGAAGGACCATTCTCTCCTCAGGTGCTTCTTGTTCATGTTTGACAGGTTGATCTTCTCAGAATAATTGATGAAGTCTAAGAATTCATACAACTCATCCTGAGTTGGAGCCTACACCAGCTTGTCCATCATCCTAAAAAATCTCCACCTATTGCCCCTTGATTGTGGAGTTTATTACAATTGATATAGCCTGGGTTCTCATGCACAATTGTCCTTGTTACCGATGTGTTCCAAAAGTCTCCTAACACATCCAAGTAAAGAACTGGATTAGTAGTAAGAGCCCCTACAAAGTAGGTCTCGGACAAGAACTTGACAAAGCATTGGAAAGTTTCAGGTGCTTAGTTTGCATCTAGGAATGCAAGAAAGTTAGTCTCCTTTGGGATGAAGGGTACAATATTGTTGGCTGCCATTGTTATGAGTATGAAGTTTAGTGGGTAAAAGAAATTAGTGAGAAAGGAGTGAAAACGAGAGAAAAATCGGTTTTGAATTGAAAAGCTAGGTCACTTGAGTTCTCGAAGGTGTAAGTATGTATATGTATCGAGATGTCTGGGTATTTATAGTAAAAGCAAATGACTTGTCGAGAAGTCAAAAATAGACGTTTGAAGTATACTTATCGAGAAGTCATTTTGAAATATGAAAAACATATCGATAAGTCATTTTATTAATTCTTGCAGAGAACTAAAAACAAAATTATCGAGAGGTCAAATAAATACCCAGTTTGTCCAAAATGGACTGAATTTGATTCCAATTTTTGTTTGAATAAATTAAAATAAAATCAGAATAGTTTTACCAAAAGTATTTTACCAAAATAATTTATTGAAATATATTATTTTAGTTCTGAGTTATCTATAAGTCTAAAAAGATACTTGTAGAGAACTCTGTAAATTAACACTACTAGAGAACTCTACAATGACTTATCGATAAGTCATAATAAAGCTTATCGAGAAGTCACTCGAGAAGTCAGTAAATTGACTTATCGAGAACTCACTCGAGAAGTCTTAAAATGACTTGTCGATAAGTCAGTTAGACTTATCGAGAACTCAGCTCTCTATATACTTTTGATCACTTTAATTTGCCTTGTGTTAATTTTACATATTAAAGATGTAAATTAACAACTGAGCAGTTTACTTAAAATTTGAAAAATTCCAAGCTAAATTTTGAATTTTTGAAAAATAAATATGCAGAGATTTCTGAAATATTTATAGTTCATATTTCAATTAATTAATAATTAAATCAAATAAATGTTGATTTACCAGAAATTAATTTGCTGTAAAACATTAGCTGAGTTCTTACCTTAGGATGAAGAGTTAAGCATTCCAATTTCACCTACAAGTTTAGTGAAAGTTGCTTCATCCAAAGGTTTAGTAAAAATGTCAGCTAATTGTTTCTGTTAGATATATTTGATAATGTCATGGCTAATATGTTTTATGTTTAGATTTCAGATCTTATTTGAACAGAACAAATCAGTACTTAACTGATCAGTACTTATACTGGAAGTCAGAACTTAAGGGATATCAGTACTTATGTTATCAGGAGATAGATATCGGAACTTAAGTGCTGAAGGACGATCAGATAAGGACAGTAGCTGATTAAAGTTAAGAAGATCAAGATAAACATAAGAAGAGATATGCATGAAGAAGGAATTCCGTGAAGAATGGAATACTTGGAATAGAAGATATCTGATTGATATATTTTAGGAAGCAGAATTATATTCCATATCAATTAGCGATTATCTTGTAACTGTGTAATATATAAACACAGACATAGGGTTTACACTATAAGTGTTATCATTATCGAGAATATTATTTAATATAACCCTAGCAGCTCTCGTGATATTTTGTTCATCACTGAGAGATAACAGTTGCAGATTGTAACAGAGTTTATTGTTTCAATAAAGTTTGTTTTCTGTTACATAAGTTCTTGAAGTTTGATTTGATTATAATAAACACTGTATTCACCCCCTCTACAGTGAAAGTGTGACCTAACAAGTGGTATCAGAGCCTTCTGTTAACACACATACAGTTAAAGATCCAAACACAATCATGTCTGACACAGAAACTCCAACTAAGCCTACCAAAACTGAGGAATCATCAAAGACATCAACTCAGAGTCGATATGAGAATATCAGAGTTCCCATATTGAGACCATCTGAATATCCCATATGGAAGGTAAGGATGACCATGTTTCTGGAAGCAACAGATCCAGAATAACTTGATAGAATCAAGGAAGGGCCTCACAAACCTACCAAGCTCGCTGTTGTAGTTGCAGGTGAAGCAGCAATGACCATACCAAAGGAAAAGAGTGATTACACTGCTGAAGATATAGCATCTATTGCTAAGGATGCCAAGGTACGACACTTATTGCATAGTGCCATTGATAATGTAATGTCAAACAGGGTAATCAACTGCAAGACTGCTAAGGAGATATGGGATGCACTGGAGACAAGGTGTCAAGGAACTGAAATAGTTAAGAAGAACAGGAAGACAATACTCACTCAAGAGTATGAACACTTTGACTCTAGGACTAATGAGTCATTGACTGATGTATATGATAGGTTTGTCAAACTCTTGAATGACTTGTCATTGGTTAATAAGGAGTATGATCTTGAAGATACAAACCTTAAATTCCTATTAGCTCTTCCTGAATATTGGGATTTGAAGGCAACAACAATAAGAGATAACTACAATCTTGATGAAACAACTCTTGATAAAATCTATGGAATGCTCAAGACTCATGAACTTGAGATGGAACAAAGAAGCAAGAGGAAAGGAGGAAAGTCAAGGACAGTTGCTCTCAAGGCTGAAGTGGAATCCCCCAAATCACCTTCCTCAAAGAAAGACAAGGGTAAAGCTCTTATCATAAAGTCTGATACTGAGTCATCAAGTTCTGAGAGTAATGATGACTCAGATTCTGAAAGCTTGCCTGAAACTGATGCTGATGAGGAGATGATGAAGCTGTGTGCTCTTATGGTGAAAGGAATCACAAAGATTGAATACAGGAAGTTCAGGAAGGGAAAGAAGTTTTCCAGGAAAGGCATAAGTTCTGATAAGAAGAATTTCAGAAGATCTGAAGGAAGAGGAGGAAAGTTTGACAGAGGAGATTACGCTAATGTTAAATGTTATAATTGTGGTGAGAAAGGCCACATATCTCCTGATTGCAAGAAGACCAAGAGTGACAAAGGCAAAGCTCTTGTCACAAAGCAGAAAAGCTGGACAGACACCTCAGACTCTGAAAGTGAGGAGAACTATGCATTGATGGTAAATGCTGATAAATCAAGTTCTGAGAGCAGTTCTGAAGCTGCTGAAACAAAGGTACCTCAGACTACTTATGCTTTTCATACTGATGATATTAATGAGTTGAGAAGATATCTTAAAACCATGTTTGTTAGTTATAGAGATCAAACTTTAACATGTGAAAGATTAACTTCTGAAAATCTTGCTTTTAGGAAAAGAAATGATTTCTTAGAAAAAGAGTTAGTCATGTTCCATCAAACTCAGCAGGATAGAGATGATGCTTTTTATGTTAGGGATGAAGTGCTAAAAATGAATGAATCTCTAAAAACTGAGTTAGAAAAGGAGAGAGAGATTATAAGAACTTGGACTAACTCTGGCAAAACAACTCAAAATTTGCTAAGCAGTGGAAACTGGAAAGAGGGCTTAGGTTATGGAGAAAATAAAAATGAAAAAGGAACTGTAGAAATTAAGCCTGTTGATAAGCAAAAGCCGAAGTTAAAACCTGTTAAGTTTGTAACTGAAAAATCTGAAAATGAGAAATCAGAAGTTAAAAAGGAATTAGCTTCTGACAAACTAAAACAGGAAAAGAAAGCTGAAGTTAACATAGGCTTAATGACAAAGAAGCAGCTTAAGCATAAGCTGAAAGATGTTAAGAATGCAAACAAGGTAAAATCACCTAGGAAAAACAGGAATGGAAAGGAAGGTGTGAATAAAAGCAATAACTATAAAACTGTTCCTGATGCTCCTAGGAAAGCATGTCATAACTGTGGAAGTTCTAACCATCTGGCTTCTTTTTGCAGGAAAAATAAGAATATTAACTCCTTATCTTCAAAATCAGGAGTTAAGAGTCAGTCTGTTAGATACAAACCACAAAATCCTTGTTTTCATTGTGGTAGTTTATGGCATTCCATTTATACTTGTAAGGAATATCATAGTTTGTACTATGATTATTATCAAATAAAACCTTCTTTAAAGAAAGTTTCTGTTGTTCCTTCTAGTGTAAGTTCTGATTCAAAGTCTGGTAGTATAAGTTCTGATAAGAAAACTGTTAACATAAAATCTGATGCTAAATCCGCTGCAAATGTTAACAAACCTAAAAAGGCCAAAGGATCCAAGCAAGTCTGGGTCCTTAAAACTAATAATTAGTGGTCTTTTTGATTGCAGGGCAACATGAAAAATATTTTAGTTCTGGACAGTGGATGTTCAGGACATATGACTGGAAATAAGGCCCTGCTATCAGACTTTGTGGAGAAAGCTGGCCCAAGTGTTTCTTATGGAGATGGCAACATTGGAAAAACTTTGGGATATGGCAATATCAATCTTGGGAATGTCATCATTAAAGATGTAGCTCTGGTCTCAGGACTTAAACACAACTTACTGAGTATAAGTCAAATCTGTGACAGAGGTTATCATGTTGATTTCTTTGCAGAAAATTGTGAAATAGTTAGTAAATCTAAAGAAAAAATTGTTCTGAAGGGATTCAGGCGTGGTAACATTTATGAAGCTAAGCTTTCAACAAGTTCTGATGGTTCTGCAATCTGTTTAGTGAGTAGAGCCTCAACTGAAGAAAGCTGGAATTGGCACAAGAAACTCTCTCATTTAAACTTCAACAAGATAAATGAACTGATCAAGAAAGATCTTGTGAGAGGACTGCCAAAATCAGTGTTTGTTCCTGATGGTCTTTGTGACTCATGTCAGAAGGCTAAACAAAGAAAATCTTCGTTCAAGAGCAAGACTGAATCATCAATTCTTGAGCCTTATTATTTACTTCATGTTGATCTATTTGGCCCAGTGAATGTCATGTCTATTGCAAAGAAGAAATATGCGTTGGTCATAGTAGATTAGTTCACCAGATACACATGGGTGTATTTCTTGCACACAAAAAGTGAAACTGCATCTATCCTGATTGATCATGTCAAACATCTGGATAAATTGATCAAAGATTCTGTGAAAATTTTGAGGAGTGATAATGGCACTGAATTCAAGAATCTGATAATGGAAGAGTTCTGCAAAAATCATGGAATAAAGCAGGAATTTTCTGCTCCTGGAACTCCACAGCAAAATGGAGTTGTTGAAAGGAAGAATAGAACTCTCATTGAAGCTGCACGAATAATGCTTGAAGAAGCAAAGCTTCCAACCTATTTCTGGGCTGAAGCTGTGCAGACTGCTTGTTTTACTCAAAATGCAACACTCATTAACAAGCATGGAAAAACACCATATGAGATGGTGAAGAACAAGAAGCCAAATCTCAAATACTTTCATGTATTTGGATGTAAGTGTTTTGTTCTCAAGACTCATCCTGAACAGCTATCCAAGTTTGATCTAAAAGCTGATGAGGGAATCTTTGTTGGATATCCACTTTCTACAAAAGCCTTCAGAGTCTATAATTTGAGAACAAAAGTGGTCATGGAATCTATCAATGTCTCTTTTGATGACAAGAAGATCACTGGACTTGAAGATTGCATTGATCATGATCAGCTGAGATTTGAAAATGAAGATTCATATTCTGATACCTCAAGTCCTGACAGTCTAAGTCCTGATACTATAAATTCTGATGGATTAAACTCTGATGTTATTGAAACTGTGGTGACTACGTCAAAGGAAGATGCACCAATGCAGGGGGAGCATACTCAAGATATTATCACATCTCAAGAAGCATCAGAACATACATCTGGCTCTTCAAATTCTGATTCGTCAAGTTCTGATAAGCCAAGTACTGATACTGAAGGATCCAACTCAGAGAGCATAGTTTCAGGGGGAGCATCAGAAAATGAAACCGAAGACAGCATGAATCATGGGGGAGCATCCAGTTCTAGAGAAAATCTTCCATCTGCAAGGAAGTGGACAAAATCACATACACCTGATTTGATAATTGGAAATCCTGAGGCAGGTGTCAGAACTAGAACAGGTACTTCGAATGAATGTCTTTACAATTTTTTTCTCTCTCAGACTGAGCCAAAGAAAGTGGAAGAAGCTCTTCAAGATGCTGATTGGGTGCAAGCAATGCAGGAAGAGTTGAATGAATTTGAAAGAAACAAAGTCTGGACCTTAGTGCCAAGACCCAAGAATAGATCGGTTGTTGGTACAAAGTGGGTATTCAGAAACAAAACTGACAGTGATGGCATAATTGTAAGGAACAAGGCAAGGCTGGTTGCAAAAGGATATTCTCAACAGGAGGGAATTGACTATGATGAAACATTTGCTCCAGTTGCTAGGTTAGAAGCCATAAGGATATTCATGGCTTATGCTGCTCACAAAAAGTTTACTGTCTTTCAAATGGATGTGAAAAGTGCTTTTCTCAATGGAGAATTGGAAGAGGAAGTATATGTTGAACAACCTCCAGGCTTTGTAGATTCCAAACATCCAGATTATGTCTACAGGCTTGATAAAGCACTTTATGGACTTAAGCAAGCTCCTAGAGCATGGTATGAGACTTTAGCTCAGTTTCTTCTGGAAAGTGGATTCAACAGAGGAACTATTGACAAAACACTGTTCTATCTCAACCATGGCAAGGACTTACTTTTGATCCAGATTTATGTTGATGATATTATTTTTGGGTCTCCAAATGACAAACTTTGCAAAAAGTTTGCCAACCTAATGCAGTCAAGATATCAGATGAGTATGATGGGAGAACTTAGTTATTTTCTGGGCCTTCAAGTCAAGCAGAGTGAAGAAGGAACTTTTATTTGTCAATCTAAGTACACCAGAAACTTGCTGAAGAAATTTGGAATGCAAGACTGTTCAAGTGCATCCACTCCCATGGCCACTGCAACAAAACTGGATAAGGATACTGGTAATTCAGTAGATATTACTGATTACAGAGGTATGATTGGCTCACTTCTCTATCTAACTGCTAGTAGACCAGATATCATGTTTGCTACCTGTCTTTGTGCAAGATTTCAAGCAGATCCAAGAGAACCTCACTTAACAGCTGTAAAAAGAATCTTTAAGTATCTTAAAGGAACAGCTGATCTAGGATTATGGTATCCTAGAGAATCAGATTTTAAATTAATAGGTTACTCAGATGCAGATTTTGCAGGTTGCAAAATTGACAGGAAAAGCACAAGTGGTATCAGAGCCTTCTGTTAACACACATACAGTTAAAGATCCAAACACAATCATGTCTGACACAGAAACTCCATCTAAGCCTACCAAAACTTGGTAAATGAACTTGGAATGATTTCAGGTTCTTTCTCTAAATCTGCTTAAACTTGTTCTATGTTATCAGACTTTATGATCAGTATTTACAGAATTAATCTCTTTGTATATTCTGTGCATTAATTGATAAATGTCTTTAAGTACTGACTGTTGTCTGATATATGTTTCTAAACTCTGATAAGTGATATGTCTGTTTCAGTAACTATTCAATCCTATGAGGATAATTGTGCTAGATACTGACCTACTAGTCTTCAATAAACAAATGATCCCATGAAAGAAGTAATTATTTCTGTGGAAATCTAATGACACAAGCAAATTCTGATACTTGAGCTTAGTTTCGTTTACTTTATTCATCTTATTACTAAGTCCCAAATTAGAATAATGCTACTCATCTGTTTAAGTTCTGATTCTAGTAAAACTGCTGAATGTACTAAGTGCTGATAAACCTCACTTATCAAAAGAAGAACAACAAGAATCAAAGAATAATATCAGGTACTCCTTTGAGATCTAGAGTAAAAATGTGAATGGGACGACCCAAGTGCATTGCTGGTATTAAGTAAATATGCATTAGAAAAGCAAAATATTTTCTTGGTGACTTTTCACACTCTATGATTACTGGAGAAATACTCTGATAATAGCATAAATTCTGATAAACAGTCGTGACTCACTTACACTGAGAAGCCACTGTAAAATAGAATTTCAAAAGATGCATAAAATTAGCACAAAAACAGTTGAGGTGGACTCATGCATGAACTCATTTCTCAGTAGGTTTCAGGATAATGACAGCTCTTTAGCAAAATTTTAATTATGACTTATTTCTAAGATGTACTGAAGTAGATCAGACTTTACTCTTTGTCTATTATTTAGCTTAATGCACACACTAATCACTCCATCTGAATGATGAAAATTTCTGTGGTGGTCTATGTTATTTTAGATAAACAGTCATTGTGTCATTTTTGCACAAATTCTGAGGACAAGTTCTAGTTACACGTTCTGATGATTAAGTTCTGACGTTCATAACTAAGAACTTGTATGAGTATTTACTAAAGATAGATATTCCTTGTTCGAGTTAAGACATTATGTTCTGATGACTGTTAAGTTCTGGTATAGGTCTAAGTTCTGATTTTTCAGTCTAACCCTTTACTTGACTTATCTTTGAGTAAAATTTGGTAACAGTCTCAGATTAATTTCGAAATGTTGAAGTGGAAGATTAATAGTCTATGGTTAAAACATAATGGCACTCGTCCTTGAACAGTTCACTCTTGTTACATGTGCACATTCCTTTTTTCCAATGACTGTTATTCTTTTTCAAAGTCTAGGGAGACGAGGTAGAATTAATTCTACCTGTCAGCATTAAATATCTTTGCGTCTCTTGGCATTTTCTTGCCTATATACACAGCCACTTCACATTAGTCTTTCCATCACATTCTTCTCACACACTTATCCTCCTTCTTCTGTCAAAAACACAATGGTTCGATACAACATGTTTTTGAACACACAAACCTTCACAATGGAGCTCAGTTGTGCCGGATGGCAGCAGGAGTGGCATATAACAGCCATTCCTGAGGAGATCTGGGACTCTGTCCCACAGGAGGTGCTGGCTCACCTTCTATTCTTCGAGATGGATTACCATCGCCATCTGGAGCGCCTGGAGGAGGAAAGGCGGGAAGCTATCCGTCAGCAAGAGCGAATCATTCGACTCGCTATCTTGTTTGTCGAAGATAGGAAGAGGAAGATGACTTAATCTCGTCTTCTTCCTGTTCTTCTTCATCCTCAGCTTTGTCAGGCTTCTTAGCTAGGACTAAAGCTGTTGACGTTAGGATTAGAAGCTTAGGGAAAATCTTGTATTGATGTAATTTCTATTTCATACATGTATTGACTTGATATATTAATGAAAACTGTTTTTACTTCAAGATTTTGTCTCTGAGTTATTTTATCTTGTGTTGTTAAATCCTGCTTGATATTCTGATGACCATTTAAATTTTGTCTTTATTTAAGTTCTGATTCTTTGTCAGCACTTATTCATCGAAATTATCTCGGTCATTTTTAACATGATTCATTTTCAGAATATTAATGTTGCAGTGAAAAATAATTCAATCAGTACTAACGGTTTTAATTTTGAATTAAAACTGTGTCTCTTGATAACTGAAATGGTTTTTCCTTGAAACAAGGCAACTGGGTAAGTAATCATTCCTGTTTTCTCGAGCCCAGTAACTATCCGTTATTACTGCATGTCTGACAGGTGTCCAACGGTAACATTTTTTTTTCAGAGTATAAGAACAACAGAGAGAAGATTTCTTTAATCTTTTATTTTCTTTATACTTTTTCTCTCTTCTTACTTTTACTCTCTTTTTCATTCTTTCTCACGTTGGTTTTTCATACAGACATTATCTCAAACACCTAACAGGCATACTTGAATTTCAATATTTTTTCACATGGCACCAAAGGATTTAATCATTGATGGAGCAAAGTTTGTTCCAAACAACTATGCTGCAATTCTTGATCATGCTGAAGCTCCATCTGAATTGCATTTTGTGCAAGATCTTCTTGCACATAGTGAGGTTGGGTATGCCTTAACTCAGCCTGAATTATTTTCAAGTCAACAAGTTCTGCGGTTCTGGAGGACTGGAGTTTTTGATGATGGTGGTAAACGAGGAACTCCCAGTATTATCTTCCAAGTGGGTGATTCATCATATGTAGTCACTCCTGGTACAGTACGAAGAGCATTACATCTTCCAGAAGATTGTACCTTCTCTATACCAGAGGAATCAGAACTTCGGGGGTTAATGACTGATTTGGGATATGAAAAGAGTCTGATGAAACTTGGACAGTTGAAACGGGCCAATATCAGAAGAGAATGGAGTTTCTTCTTCGATTGCATCACCAAGGCTTTTGGCAACAAGTGTTCAAATTTTGATGCCATCCCACTTCTGAGTCAGCACATCGGGTATGCTATTATCCATCAAACTCATTTTGATTTTGCAACTGGAATAATTGGTTTTATTGGGGATAGGATGACAGAGGATCGAGATGTTGTTTATTTTGCTAGATTCTGTCAACTTATTTATACGTATTGTACTGCTGAACCCCAGTTAGTCAGCACTCAAACCCCACCTTTTAAGGTTGCAAAAAGGTACTTTAATGACCTGATAAATGCTGACACAAAGAAATCAATGGTGAGACCATTACAGATTCCTCAGTCTGTGAAACAGATTCTGGTCAATGCTGATCCTGCTACTTACAAATCTGTTTACTCAAATGTTCAACCAACTCACCCTAACCAAAATCCATCAACCTCAGTACCTACCTCTCATTCTACTCAACCTACCCTCAGAACTTATCTCAAATCCTATCTCTCCACTTCACAGACTGCTCAACCTTCTTCTTCAGCACCTACTGTGAAGCCTACATCCTCTAAACCAAAGAGAACAAAGACTGTTCCTCAAACATCTCAGAAGAGGAGGAGGATTAATTTGAGAGATGAATCAGATTCTGAGGATCAGATTCCCTCTTCAGAACCTGTGGTAGATGAAGCTGAGAAGGCAACTTCTCAGAAGGATTCTGCAATTGGGAGTTCTAGGCTTCTCAAGAGGCTTAGACGTATGAAGGTTCCTGAAACTCCCAAGGAATCCAAATCAACAAGGAAGTACAAGAAACAGAGGGCACAAAGGCCAGTTTCAGATGATGAGGAGGAAGCAGCTAAGGAAGGGGATCAGGAATCTCTGATCTCACAAGACAAGGAATTTGCTCCAGTCACTTCTTCTCCATCAACTCCATCTCAGGAACCTGTATCTGACAAGGCTAATTCACCTTCTATGTCTCTTGTTGATCCAGGCACAAGTACTGAAATTGATATTCAGAACCTGGTTGTGCCTGAAATACTTTTCTTAGAAGCTCCAACAGCAAATAATCCTTCCACAACACCTGTTACTGATGCTGTTCAAACTCCTGAGTTATCACTAACACCTTCTCTGCATCAAGATGCTGATGATCAGATTTTAGGTGAGCATCAGGATATGGCTGTTGATCAGAACTTAGTATCAGATCAGCAATTAGAGGATGTTGAAGCCTCCATTGCTACTCACACAGTTATCTTATCAGAAGATACTGATTCTCTAAGTTCTGATGCTGCAAATGTTGGAGATACTGGTGAGGCTGCTACAACTGTAGATGCTAATGAAGCAGGTCCTTCAAGACATACTCCTCCACTGACTCTTCCTAAGTCTGAACTGGTAAAGGAGTTTGTTATCAGGGATGCACCAGTACCTTGGAGTGAAACTCCTACAGGTCAGGAGTGGACTAAGGAATGGAACTCAGTTTCATGTGTTCCAAATGCTTTACATCTTGCTGAGCACTTGACTAAAGCTGATGAAATGTTACATTCTGATGATTTTAAAATCCAGCTTAGAGTCACTGCATTGAGTACTAAACATCTACAAGGTCTTCATTCCAACACTCATGCAGAGCTACACAAGATTCAGGAGAACTTTATCAAACAGGAACAAGTTTGGAAAATTGATAAGAAAAAGTTCTTCCAACCTACCATTGACAGGGTTGCTTATATTGAGAAAACTCAAGAGAAGCAACAAGCTCAGATTGATCAAATTCTGCCAAATCAAGCTTCTCAGCAATCGCAACTTACTGAAATCCAGACCTCAGTGGAACTACTTATCTCTCTTTTATTACCTGCTGATGCCAAAAAGGGGGAGAAGGTAATTAAGTCCAAATGCAAAACCAACAAGTCACTGCAAGGAAAGGATGATGGAAAAGATGACCAAGGAAACTCTGGAATGGGTAGTGGTCATAGTCAAGGTAGAAGGTTTACATCAAGACAAGCTAGTCATAGAACAAGTTCTGATACTGGGAAAAGAATAAGTTCTGCTGCTGGTAAAAGGATAAGTTCTGATGAACTTCTAGATCTTGATGAGGAAATGTCAAGACAGTTATTTCTTCAAGAAAATCCAGGGATGGACTTGGAAAGTTTAAAGGAAGAAGAAGCCAGACTTAAATCAGAGAAAGTCACATCTAAATCTGAAGCTTCTGGTAAAAAGTTACTTCCAAAACCTAAAGGCATTGTGATCAAAGAAAGGATACATACTGAAGAAACTTTGGCTAGATCACAACCACAGATAGATCCAAGATCCAAGGGTAAAGAAAAGGTTGGTGAACCTATCAAGCCTTATGTACCTCCTGAGGAAGAAGAAATTACTGATGGAAAAGATGATCTTGCTCTGACTTCAAGAAAAGTTCTTAAAACAACCTCTGACATGGCTCAAGTTGTTCAGAGTCAAGAAATTGTAAGTTCTGATATTCAGAAGAAGCAAGTAACCTCTGACAGTGCTCAAGTTAACTTGATATCAGAAAATAAATCTAAAACACTCCTACCAGGATTCACTAAAGCAAAACAGACTCAATCTTTGAAGACTACTCCAAGTGGTTTTGAAGCAAGAGTAGTTACTGGAAAGGAAGCTAGAGATAAAACTGGATTGGGAAGTGCTGATGAAAGAAGAGTACACAACACTACCGATGATCCAACTTCCTTGAGTGAACCAGGTATTGGAGCAACTCCTGAAAGATTGAATCAATTGGAATCTGTACAGATGGTTTACCATACCTACTTGAAAGAATACATCATGTTGTATTTCATGACAGATGGTAGGGTTTATCATATAAGACAAAATGCTATTCCTTTGAAGTATTTTGAAGAATTGGAACATGTACTTTTCTTACTTCAAGTGGATAACAGAATAACAGAGACTGCTGCAAACTACTTAAAAGAACAGATTCAGAGACAGAAAAGACTTTATTCTGTTAAGTCTGACAGCAGATATGTTCCAAAGTACAGAAATCACAATGGTGATATTGTTGATATGAAGCCTAATACTGCACAGATCAGAACATATCTTGGTATTAAGGGGCTTGAATTCAATCTAGAGTCTAACAAAGCTTATGTCATAAGACTAGATCGGGAGTTGAGAAAAGCAAAGATTAATGATCTCAGAGCTGCAATATTTCAAACTGGTGAAGATACTGCAGAGCTTAAAGATGTCAAACGGAGAATGATTGATGAACTCAGATATGCTGAGAAATGTTTGTAGAAGAATTATCTCAGAACAACTCCTGACATCAGAGAGATCAGAAAATGATGAAGCCAGGTCGAAGATCTACAACTGCTTAAATTCTGACATTTATACAGATTGAAGTTGTTATCAGAAGTTGAATTGGTAAAAACTTTAAGGACTGTAAGTTGTAGTTATCTTGTCTATTTCTCATGCATTTGTACTTAATGTTTTTGACATCATCAAATATCTGTTAAACTTGTATATTTTGCTAATTTACAAGTTGGGGGAGATTGTTAGATATATTTGATAATGTCATGGCTAATATGTTTTATGTTTAGATTTCAGATCTTATTTGAACAGAACAAATCAGTACTTAACTGATCAGTACTTATACTGGAAGTCAGAACTTAAGAGATATCAGTACTTATGTTATCAGGAGATAGATATCGGAACTTAAGTGCTGAAGGACGATCAGATAAGGACAGTAGCTGATTAAAGTTAAGAAGATCAAGATAAACATAAGAAGAGATATGCATGAAGAAGGAATTCCGTGAAGAATGGAATACTTGGAATAGAAGATATCTGATTGATATATTTTAGGAAGCAGAATTATATTCCATATCAATTAGCGATTATCTTGTAACTGTGTAATATATAAACATAGACATAGGGTTTACACTATAAGTGTTATCATTATCGAGAATATTATTTAATATAACCCTAGCAGCTCTCGTGATATTTTGTTCATCACTGAGAGATAACAGTTCCAGATTGTAACATAGTTTATTGTTTCAATAAAGTTTGTTTTCTGTTACATAAGTTCTTGAAGTTTGATTTGATTGTAATAAACACTGTATTCACCCCCTCTACAGTGAAAGTGTGACCTAACAGTTTCTCTGTTGGAACAAAAATGAGCTCAATGGTATCATTTGTAGCATGTTCTCTAATAAAATGGCACCTTACATCAATGTGCCCTTTTCTAGAATGATTAACTGGATTAGCCACTATAGATATAGCACTAGTATTATCACACATAATTGGAATGTTGTGTAACACTAGGCCATAGTACATTAGCTGATTTCTAATCCAAAACACTTGAGCACAACAACTTCCTGTAGCTATGTATTCAGCCTCTGCTGTAAAAGTTGACACATATTGTTATTTCTTGCTATACCAGGATGTAACACCCCCAGATCCGGGGTCAGGGATCCGGGTCGTCACGGTCTTTCTTTCCACAATATCACTTCACTTGATTAATAATAAATAACCTTATGCTGTGACCCCACACTAACACACACCACAACCCGTTATAGTCTCAGAGATGAAATTGAAATAAGTACAAGTCCTTGAATCCACAATTAAAAGTTATTACAACCCAAAATGATTACTTGATAAATTTACAGTTAATTGCCATTATCTGCCACAAGTTATAATTATACATAATTGATTCTCAAAAGTAGAATGCCTGATCTACCAATAGATCTACCTCTGCAGCTATAGCAACTACAATATCAACGGGAAGACGCGGGACGCTTCCCACGCGCTTGCGCTGGGTCTGCTGGAGTCTGGCCATCTTTCCTAACTGTTGTTGTGTGATAAAGAAATAAAGCAAGAGTGAGCCTTACAGCTCGCAAGATAATATATAGTGATAACAATAATACAAGTATCTAAATGGATACCTACTAGAATCTTTTATCATGTGTAAGATAATTACTTACTAGATATAAGTAAAAATAAGGGATGAAGTTACCAAATACTTCACTATACTTATATCAATTATAAAGTTACTTGAACTACCACTGTTCAAAGTATAACGAGCTTTCAACAGTTCATCACATAGATGAGACTACAAGACAGATTTGAATAAATTAAATCTTTGAAGTAGTATTGAAGAAAATGAAGTTATGATATACTTCATTAAGTTCCGATATATATATCTACATATACATCTTTCTTATACAGTCCCTGAAAACCTCTGTCATGTAAAGTATGAACAGAGTTTATAACATCCAATGAATTTTTGGAAGGGAAAAAGAATTGTGGCATAAACCCGATATCTTGCTGATCAGGCAAAGATACCAATAAGTAACCTTTTCTACTAGTAGATGGACGAATTCCCCACTGGTCATCACCCTGGTCGCAATAGGACCTTATGCTGGACTGCCACTCAGCCACTTATGCATTTGATGGACTCCCACTGAGCCACTTACACTATCATGGACGCCCACTGAGCCCATGTTGCTTATGCCGACTCGATAGATGGACTTACTTCCCGAACGTTGGGTAAGTAATCAATTCATTTACCAAAACTGCAACCTTGTTGCGAATATAAAATACACCATAGAGCCGGATCCCTTAGGTTTTGAGCGAGTATTTAAATCCCCTTTTTAAAAGGAAGATCTTAAATATAAAAATGAGTTTTGGGATCCGCTCTAACTTTTAAAAAAAATCATTTTGAAGACTCGAAAACACGTTAAAGAGTGTTTGGAGTAATGCTGATTTAATGAAGTAAATCAGTCCCAATATATTTAGAAAATGTCTGAATATTATTATTTAAATAATATTCCCATAAAGAATAATCTTTATACAAATAATTGAAGTAGAAGTTGTAAGACTTATACTTGAAATGAGTATTAAATAACCAAAGATATACTTATACGAAAGTACTATCTTTATTTGAATAATCGAAAATAAGTTTGATTATCGAAACATTATTCTTTTAATAAAATAAAGAATATTATTAAATAATAAGCGGAGTCATAATACCTCGAATGAATATTATAACTAATATTCATTAAATAAAATAACGGAGTCATACATCCTCAAATGAATATTCAATTAATAATCATTAATAATATAACTGAGTCATAAGCCCTCGAATGAATATTCGAAATAATATTCAATAATAAAATAAAGGAGTCATAAGTCCTCGGATGAATATTCGAAATAATATTCAATAATAAAATAAAGGTGTCATAAGTCCTCGGATGAATATTCGAAATAATATTCAATAATAAAATAAAGGAGTCATAAGTTATCGAATAAACCTTATTCGATTAATAGTTTTGAAAACTATAACCATATATATATAAAAATATATATATTATACTCGGGAACATCGACTCCCGGTTTAGAAATATGTTCACCTTTTGATCCCCTATACTAAGGGTAAATTCAAATACCGCTTATCTCTAGCATAGGTATTATGCAACTGTAAGCATTTTAACCAACAGATATATAATCCAAGAATATGAAACAGGCATGCATATATACCATATCACATGCTATAATATATCGCAAGAATTTGCTAATAACAAATATGCATTTATCGCAGGATTATGCATATACACATATACATCACAACAACAGTATAACGGGTAGAAAACTTGCCTGAGCGACTGGGGGTGATAAAAGGCTCAGGACGAGTCTGGTAACCTATAAACAACAAGTAAGTTGGAATTAAACCAAAGTCACTTGTAAATCTATACTTTAACTAACTTAGACTCTAACACTTGTTTTGCGCTTACTGATTCTCTTAAGTCACTCGAGTACCCTCGGCTCCACCATTTTTAATAATTTAACCATTACGAGTTTTAAGGCGATTCCTTCGCGAGTGTCTTACCAACTGCCTAACACTCTTACCATAATTGTTTCATACATTAATTAACCCTTTTTGGTCTTTAACCTATGTTTCAAAGTAAGGCGAGGGGAAAAGTTTCGTTCGCGAAACGCCGTTACTTAAAACGGTCGTTTCTCCTAAACCGTACATCGGAATCAAACGAACTACATATCAAAACGAAGCTCGTAACATGAACTATATAAAAATGGCAATGGTCAACATCTAGCAGGGGGTTCTCGGGTCCTAATGTTATGAACAAAAGCAGTCTAAAGTAAATCAGACATTACGATGGCTATGTTTACGCGATTTCCCAATTTTAAACCATTCAAAAACCATCACAATTCAACCTCAATCCATTCATACAACCAAAGTCCATCCTTATCACATCATAACATCCCCAATAAATCCAATATTTAACATTTATACTTATGCTTAAGCTTTAATTTAACTATACTTAAGTTCTTTTAACCAAAACAACAAGATTTCACCATTCCATTTCACTACCACTCCAACCCAAACTCTAAACCACAAGCATTAAGCTACTATATCACCATAACAATCAAAATCATCTTATTATACAAAGGAATCTAGGGTTTGGAGATGATATACCTTCCTTGAAGTGGTGGGAATAGCTAGGAAGCCTTAAGAAGCCTTGAGAAGTCTTAGGAAAGCTTGGATCTTAAAGGAAAAACAAGAAAAACAAGTTAAAATTCTTGAAGTCACTATTCATTGTATTCTTCATTGATTTATTGAAGAAGATTGAGAATGAATGGGGTGCTTAAACTCATAATATAGCCATAACTATGCATAAGGATGACTAGGGAATTATCTTACCAATTTAGGAAGCCTTGATCTTGAGTTTTGAATTTCTTCTTCCTTTGCAATAGTAAAAGCCGAGAGCAATGAAGAAATAATGCCTTGGTTTTTTTTTGTTTTGATGAAGAATGAATTATTTGGCTTGGTTGGTTGTAGTTTTGTTTTTGTTTTGGTAAATTACCTATTTGCCCTTGATTTTGTGTGGTTAATAATCCACCACATTTCCTTCCTTCCCATGTCATGCTTATGTCATGCTATGATGTCATCTTTCCCTCCTTGTCCTCTTCTCATTGGTTGGGTGACATCATCCCCACTAATCTCTTTGATTAAATTCCTAATTGTTTGCCTAATGACCGCTGATCTGTTATACGGTTCCCTTAACTTTTATTTTCGTTTATCGTTTGAGGGATCATACCCGGGATCTTATTACTTAGGTTCCCTTAACCTTTCTCAATATATTATATTCCTTTTATGATCCTCTCTTATAATCCTTTAATTTAAATCCTTTTTATCCTGTTACCTTATACTCAATTCTTTCCGTATCTAATGGATTTCCGGGAAAAATCAAAGTGTTCGGAATTGGATTCTGATGATCTTTACATACACTTATATACCATGCAGAGTACTAATAAAATCTCAGAATATCCATAACAGAACCCCTACATAGTGTGGCATGAAAAGTTTTCTCATTCAGCTAAAACACTATTCACAAAGGTTACAAAAAGTTCAAAATTTTGGGGGTTATTACACATGATACAAGTCTTTTTCCAAGAAACTGACAGCTTCCACTAGTACTCTTTCTGGAAACCCTGCATCCAGCAAAATCTGCATCTGTGTAGCCAACAGCTTCAAAACCAGTTCCCTTAAGATACCACAATCCCATGTTTGGAGTCCCCTTCAAGTATCTGAAAATTCTCTTTACAGCCATCGAATGTGATTCTGTTGGATTTGCTTGAAATCTTGCATACAAACATATAGCAAACATGATGTCTGGTCTACTTGCAATTAAATAAAGCAATGATCCAATCATCCCTCTATAGCTTGAAATATCTACAATTTTGCCTTTTTTATCTTCATTCAACTTTGTTGCTGTAGACATAGGTGTAGATGCAGGTGAACAATCAACCATGCCAAAAGTTTTCAATAAATCTTTGACATACTTAGTTTGGCTGATGAAGATTCCATCACTTCTTTGACTGACTTGAAGTCCAAGAAAGTAACTTAATTCCCCCATCATACGCATTTCATTATCACTCTGCATAAGCCTGGAGAATCTTTGGCAAAGCTTTTCATTTGTAGAACCAAAGATGATATCATCCACATAATTCTGAACTAGGATCATATCATCACCATATTTCTTATAGAAGAGCGCTTGTCTATAGTACCTCTAGTAAAACCATGTTTAAGTAGGAACTCTAACAATGTATCATACCAAGCATTAGGTGCCTGCTTTAGTCCATATAGAGCCTTGAGTAACTTGTACACCAAATCTGGAAACTCTGGATCTTCAAAGCCAGGTGGCTGTTGCACATAAACCTCTTCTTCTAGCTCACCATTTAGGAAGGCACTCTTGACATCCATTTGATACACTTAAAAATTTGAATGTGCAGCAAATTCTAGAAAAATCCTTATTGCTTCAAGTCTTGGAACTGGAGCAAAAGTTTTATTATAATTAATTCCTTCTTCCTGTGAGTTGCCTTTTGCAACCAACCTTACCTTGTTTCTGGTAACTCTACCATTTTCATCCATCTTGTCCATGAACACCCATCTTGTTCCAATTATACTTCTATTCTTTGGTGCAAGAATTAACTCCCAAACTTTGTTCCTTTCAAACTGATTCAGCTCTTCCTGCATGACAGATATCCAATCAGGATCCATTAGAGCTTCTTCAGTTTTCTTAGGTTCTACTTGAGACAGAAATCATGCATGTAGGCACTCATTAGCAGTTGCACTTCTAGTTCTCACACCAGCAGTAGGATCACCAATAACTGCTTCTCTAGTGTGACTTTTATCTCACTTCCTTGTGTGAGTTTGTTGACTTGTGCCTTTATCATTTTTTTCATTATTGATATGACTGGTAGATTCTTCTTCCCTTTCTCCCCCTGAGTTTGTGCTATGAAATCAGGTGTTTGAGATGAGCTTCCATTCCCATGATTTTCTTGTTCAGAAGTCTCACCATTCACCATCTGTTGTGCATTAACTCATCTCCTTCATCAGAATCACTATCAATGTTGAGATTTTCAAATGCAAGGGCTTCAGCTTCATTATCATCAAGGCATTCTAAGCCTGGACACTTATCATCATCAAAAGTCACATATATGCTTTCCATAGTCTTCTTTTGATCAATCACATAGACCTTGTAGGCAGTTCTCTCCAATGAATATCCCAGAAAAATTACTTCAAAAACCTTTGAGTCAAATTTTCCCACATATTCTGTTAGGTCACACACACTGTAGAAGGGGGTTAAATACAGTGTTTACTACAATCAAATCGAATATAAGAACTCAAGTAACAGAACACGGATTTTATTCAACACAATAAACTCTGTTACAAAGAACTGTTCTCTCTCAGTGATGAACAAATTATCACGAGAGCTTCTAGGGTTACAATGAATAATAACTTCGATTATGATAACACTTATAGTGTAAACCCTATGCCTGTGTTTATATACTACAAAGTTATAAGATAATGTTCTAATTGATATGGAATATAATTCTGCTTCCTAAAATATATCAACTAGTTATCTTTTCTTCCAAGTATTCTATTCTTCATAGAATTCCTTCTTCATGCATATTTCTTCTTGTATCTGTCTTGATCTTCTTTCCTTTCAATCAGCCGCCTGCCTTATCTGAAAGTCTTCTTAAGTCCTGATATTATCTCCTGATAAAGATCTCCTGATAACTTAGGTTCTGATAACTTAAGTTCTGATATCTTAAGTCCTGACTTCAGTATAAGTACTGATTTCCAGTTAAGTATTGATTTGTCCTGTTAAGTAAGATCTGAAAACTTAAACATAAATCATATTAGCCATGACATCATAAATATATCTTACAATCTCCCCCAACTTGTAACTTATCATAATATACAAGTTCAACAGATATTTGATGATGTCAAAAACATTAGGTACAAATGCATGAGAATTTGACTTGATAACTAGAACTTACAGTCCTTATAGCTTTACCATCCTTAAGATCTGATATCAGCTTCAGTCTGTATACACTTCAGAATTTAAGCAGTTGTAGATCTTCGACTTGGCTTCAATTTCTGATCTCTTTGATATCAGGAGTTGTTCTGAGATAATTCCTTAAAAGACTTCTCTCAGAATATTCAAGTTCATTAACCATCCTCCTTTTTATATTTATCAATTCAGCTGTATCTTCACCAGTTTGAAAAATAGCTGCTCTGAGATCATTTATCTTAGCTTTTCTTATCTCCTGATCTAGTCTGATCAGATATGCCTTGTCAGACTCTAGATTGAATTCCACAGCCTGATAACCCAGAAAAGTAGTTATGATCTTAGCAGAGTTAGGCTTCATTTCGAAAATATCACCTTTGTGATCTCTGTACTTGGGACAATATGTGCTGTCAGACTTTACATAGTAAATCTTCTTCTGTCTTTGAATATGTGACTTTAAATAATCTGCAACACCACTTGTAGATCTATTTTTCACTTGAACTAAAAATAGAACATATTCCAGTTCTTCAAAATACTTCAATAGAATAACATCCTTCTTGATATGGAATACCCTTCCATCTGTCATAAAATATAACAAGATATGTTCTTTCAAAAAGGTATGGTAAACCATTTGTATAGATTCAAGTCGATTCAATCTTTCAGGATTTGCTCCAACACCTGGTTCACTTAAGGAAGTTGGATCGTTGGTAGTGTTATGTACTCTTCTTTCATCAGAACTACCCAATCCAGATTTATCTCTTGCTTCCTTTCTTGTAACAACTCTTGCTTCAAAACCACTTGTTGCAGTCTTCAAAGATTGAGTCTGTTTAGCTTTGGTGAATCCTGGTAGGAGTATCTTTGAAGGTTTAACATGAGCAATGTCAGAGGTTTCCTTTTCCTTATCTTCTGATATCAAGCCAACTTGAGCTATGTCAGAGGTTGCTTGCTTCACTGTCATATCAGAACTTACTAAGTCTTGACTCTGAACAACATGAGCCATGTCAGAGGTTATTTGAGAAATCTTCTTTGAAATCAAAGTAAGATTAGCATCTTCTTCAGTTATTTCTTCATCCATGACTGGCATATAAACCTTTACAGGTTCATTAACTTTTTCTTTGCCCTTGGACCTTGGATCAATTTCTACTTGTGATTTGACTTTGGTTGCCTTAGAATTTGTTCTTTCCTTTATTACAATACCCTTAGGCTTTGGAAATTTCTTTTCAACAACACAAGCTTTAGATTTTGTCTTGACACCTTCTGCTTTGAGTCTAGCTTCTTCTTCCTTTAGACTCTCAAAGTCCATTCCTGGATTTTCTTTAAGAAATAACTTCTTTGAAATTTCTTCATCAAGTTCCAGATGTTCACCAGAACTTATCCTTTTACCAGTATCAGAACTTATTCTTCTCCCAGTATCAGAACTTGTTCCTTGACTTATAATTCTAGCTTTACTTGATGAAAATCCTTTGCCTTGAACTCGACCTCTACCCTTATCAGAGTTTCCCTGGTCATCATTTCCATCATCCTTTCCCTTCAGTGTCTGAATAGATTTGCATTTGGACTTAATCACTTCCTCCCCCTTTTTTGGCATCAGCAAGTAAAAGAAGAGAGACAAGCAATTCCACTGAGGATTGGATCTCATTGAGTTGAGTTTGCTGAGAAGCTTGATTCTTTAGAATTTCATCAATCTGAGTTTGTTGCTTCTCCTGAGTTTTCTCAATGTAGGCAATTCTGTCAAAGGCTGGCTTGAAAAATCTGTTCTTTTCAAGTTTCACATTCATATCTTGCTGGATCAAGGTTTCTTGAATTTTATTCACCTTGGCATGAGTTGTTGAGTGTTGACCTTGAAGGTTTCTAGTACTCAATGCAGTAACTCTCAGTTGTGCCTTGAAATCATCATTTATCAGCATTTCATCAGCTTTTTCCAGATGCTCAGCAAGAATCTTTTTAGAAGGAACAAAACTAACTGTGTTCCATTCCTTAGTCCACTCCTTTCCTCTAGGAGTTTCACTCCAAGGTACCGGTGCTTCCTTAACAAATTTCTTGATTAGATCATCTTTATTAACAGTTTGTTGAGGTGCATGTCCTGATGGATGAGCTACATCAGCATCTAAATTAGCAGCAGCTTCACCAGTAATATTCTCATTGGCAGCATCAGCAGTATTTGAGGCTATAGAGGCTTCAGCATCATCCTCTAAATTCTGATATGCAGCCAGGTTCTGATCAATATCCAAAATTGGTGTTGGTGGTGGAGTGAGTTGTGTTGGTGGAGCTTCCAAGTACAAAATCTCAGGCACAATCAAGTTATGAATATCAATTTTAGCACTTGGACTGATGTGTAATAATAACAGTCAGTAAAAGATCTAAAGCCAGAGTTAATGGGCACGGGATATAATAATAATTATTGTGCGCATGCAGTTTTTCAAGACATACACGCTAACCACTAACCCATATTGATTATGACTGTTTTATCTCACATTAACCAATATTCTGTAAAAATATGATCGTTCAAAATGACCAAAAATAAATCAAGTAAATAAATACTGCCACGTCAGCATCAGAACTTGATTATTATCAAAATTTAAAATCATCAGAATATGGCTCCTTAACTCGAAAAGTGAATGTTTATTCCTGTAATTCTTCACACAAATACTGATATGGGTTCAACAGAACTTAATCATCAGAACTTCTATCAGAACTTGTCCTCAGAATTTATGCAACTGACACTTAAACTGTTCATCGAAAACAACATTTATCACCACAGTAATTTTCATCATTCATATGGAGTGTATGTGTGTGTATTAAGCTAAATATCAGACAAAGAGTAGAGTCTGATTCACTTTAGTACATCTTAGAAATAAGGCATAACTAAGAACTTTGCTCAAAATCTGTCATTATTCTGAAGTCTACTATCGAATGAGTTCATGCATGCGTTCACCTCAACTGTTTTGTGCTCATTTTATGCATCTTTTGTAATTCCATTTTACAGTGGCTTCTCAGTGTAAGTGAGTCACGACTGCTTATCAGAATTTATGCTGTTATCAAAGTATTTCTCCAGTAATCATAGAGTGTGAAAAGTCACCAAGATTTTTTTTTTGCTTTTCTAATGCATATTACTTAATACCAGCAATGCATTTGGGTCTTCCCTTCCATATTTTTACTCTAGATCTCAAAGGAGTACCTAATATTTGTTTCTTTTCTTTTTCTTTTGATAAGTGAGGCTTATCAGCACTTAGTACATCCATCAGATTTACTAACATCAGAACTTAACAGATAAGAAGTGTTATTCTAGTTTTTGACTTAGTAATAAGATACACAAAGTAAACTTAACTAAGCTCAATATCAGAATTTTCTTGTGTTAAAAGATTTCCACATAAACAATTACTTCATACATGGGATCTTCAGTATATTAAAGACTACTAGGTCAGCATCCAGCACAGTTATCCTCATAGGATTGAATAGTCACAGAAACATTCATATCACTATCAGAGTTTAGAATTCACATCAGAAAACAATCAGCACTTAAGCAAATTTCAATTTAAGCACAGAATACACAAAGATAGTAATATCTATAAATACTGATCATAAAGTCTGATGTATCAGAACATAAACTAGGCAGATTAAGAGAAAATGTAACACCCCCAAATGCGGGGTCGGGGATCTGGGTTGTCACGAGTTCCATTTCCCTTAATAACACCCAATCTTAATAAACAATCAACTACTCTGTACTGTGACCCCACAATAAACACACACACCACAAGTTATAGTCTCAGAGATGAATATCCAAAAATAATCACAAGTCGTTTTATTCCACAATTATAAGTCATTACACCTCAAAAGGGTTTCTGAATAGATTTACAAATTCTTGCCATTATTACAATTCATAAATATACATAAGTCTGGTACATCAAAAGTTGAAAGCCTAGCCTATTGGTAGATCCTACCTCAGCTACAATGGCATCAATACCTACAGGAAACTGTGGAACGTTTCCTATCCGCTCGCGAATTGGGAGCTTGATCCTGTTCATCTTGTCTATCTGATGTTGTGTGATGAAAGAAGAAAGCAAGGGTGAGCAACAAGCCCACCAAAATAATAAGTATAATAATTAACAATATATGAGCATTCTCATAGTACTCATGAAAGTCTTGGTCAAGAAGAAATGAACCAAGCTGATATCTTAACGCGACCAAGTCGCAAAATAATTCAGTATATATATACATATACTTTTCAAAATCTTGGAAGTCCTCTTCCATGCATAATAAACACAGAGTTCCCGTTGATAACTGTATAAAATATCGTTGCAAGGTGATCTCATATATCTAACCTTGTCTCAACGTTTTTCCAAAAATCTTTGACATGCACAAGATAATCATTTACTAGATATAAGTTTAAAAGATGAAGTTACAAGATACTCCAATATACTTATATCTTTCCGAATACTACTTGAACTACCACCGTTCAAGTTATAATTAGTTTCAAAAGTTCATCACATAGATGAGAATACAAGATAAGACTTGAATAGATTCAATCTTTGAAATATTATTGAATGAAATGAAGTTACGAGATACTTCATTAAGTCCCGATATATACATATATATCCATATATATATCTCTCATACATTTCCTGAAAACCTCTGTTATGTAAAGTATGAACAGAGTTGCAATATCCAATGAATTTTGGAAAGAAAAGAATTCTGGCATAAACCCGATATCTTGCTGATCAAGCAAAGATACCAATAAGTAACCTTTTCTACTAGTAGATGGATGAATCCCCCACCGGTCATCACCCTGGTCGTATTAAGACCTTGTGCTGGACCGCCATCCGGCCTCTTACGCGTTGATGGACTGCCACCCAGCCACTTACACTTTGATAGACCGTACCCCGGCCTGTCGCTTATGCCGACTCAATTAGATGGGCTTACTTCCCGAACATTGGGTAAGTAATCAATTCATTTATTTTCTCAAACAGCAACCATGTTGCGAATGTAAAATACACCACAGAGCTGGATCCCCCAGGTTTTGAGCGAGTATTTAAATCCCCTTTGAAAGGAAGATCTTAAATATAAAAAATAGTTTTGGGGTCCACTCTAACTTTAAAAATCATTTTGAAGACTCAAAAACATTTTTAAGAATGTTTGGAGTACTGCTGATTTATTAAAATAAATCAGTCCCGATATATTAGAAATATCTGAATATTATTATTTAAATAATATTCTCATAAAGATAATCCTTATTAAAATATTCGAAGTAGAAGTTTTAAAACTCATACTTGAAATGGATATTAAATAACCAAAGATATATACTTATACAAAAGTACTATCTTTATTTGAATAATCGAAAATAAGTTTGATTATCGAAACATTATTCTTTAATAAAATAAAGAATATTAATAAATAATAAGCGGAGTCATAATACCTCGAATGAATATTATAAATAATATTCATTAAATAGAATAAACGGAGTCATACATCCTCCCATGAATATCCAATTAATAATCATTAAATATAATAAACAGAGTCATAAGCCCTCGAATGAATATTCAAAATAATATTCATTTAATAAAATAAAAGTAGTCATAAGTCCTCGAATGAATATTCAAAATAATATTCATTTAATAAAATAAAAGTTATCGAATAAACCTTATTCGATTAATAGTTTTGAAAACTATATCAACATATATATATAGTTAATATATATATATAATATACTCGGGAACATCGACTCCCGATTTAGAAATATGTCCACCTTTTGATCCCCTATACTAAGGGTAAACTCAAATACTGCTTATCTCTAGCATAGGTATTATGCAACTAATAAGCATTGAACCAACAGATATATAAATCAAGAATATGAAACATGCATGCATATATACCATATCACATGCTACAATATATCGCAAGAATTTGCTAATAACAAATATGCATTTATCACAAGATCATGCATATACACATATACATCACAACAACAGTTTATACGGGTATAAAACTTGCCTGAGTGCTCCCGGATAGACTTAAGCTTAGAGTGGGTCCGATAACCTATGAACAACAACATAAGTCGGAATTAAACCCCGGTCGCTTAAGAAACTGTTATTCCTAGAGGACTAACAATGAGATTTACAGAAGGGGGGGTTGAATGTAAATCTCAAAACTTTTTCAAGTTTTGAGAAGTTTATTAAAGCAGTGTGTTCTAGATGAACAAGTGTATGAATTGCTTTAAGCTAATGCAGACAGATATATATTCAAACACAAAATGTAAAGAACACAACACACTTTAAAAACTTTTCTGGTGGATTTGTTGTTCCACCAGAGATGGTATATTAGAAAATCTGTGTTCAACAATGTTGATCACAGCTGCATCCTAGTACAAACTAGATGAATTTTCTCTCAAGATATTTCTTAACAGCTCTGGAAAATCTCTCTCTAATTACTAGCTTCTTCTTGGTTTATATATATTACCAAGTGTACAAGTGAAAAACAATATAAAATTACAATAGTAAAATAAGTTCTTCACTTGCTTCTTTTCCTGTTTACTCAAGTACTTTGTTGACTATTGCAACTTTGTACTAAAGAAGAACAGCTGCTTTTTCTGTTGATCCTGAAATTCGGCTACCACATCTCAGGTTTTCTCTGTCAACCCACGTGCCTCTGTTTGTAGGTACAACTACCACTTATCAACGGCTAATTAGCAGAACATCCGTTGAAGCTTTCATCCGTTGATGACTTCATCCGTTGAAGGATGTTATCCGTTGAAGCTTTCATCCGTTGATGCTCTCATCCGTTGAAAGATGTTATCCGTTGAAGCTTTAGAGACATCCGTTGAAGCTTAGCTTCTCATCCGTTGAAGGTCTTTAAGTCATCCGTTGATACCACTTCATTTATACAAAATTACAAGGCATGAAATATTTACAATTGGCCTTCCTATCTGCATATCATCTAGTAGTCAACATGACTCATAGTTTCTCTCAACTTCTAAGAATTACAATTTTAAATACAGAGACTGAAATATGCTACAATACTAGACTTATTTCTAAGTAAAGCTACACCATCAACGGATAGCCAAAGTGGTCTTATCCGTTGAGGCTACAGACACTAAATTTCTACTTAAGTGTTTTGTTAAACATATCATCAAACTAATGCACATATATTCCTAACAATCTCCCCCTATTTATGTCTATAAGAACTGTAGGCATAAATTCAGGGTTAACTTGATGATAACAAAACACTTAACAAATATTTGAATTGAAACTAAGTAGAAATATAAAAAGTGCTGCAAAAGTGTATGTACTAGGAGGTAATTGAAGATTTACAGTATTTCCAAGGGTGCTCCTCTAGCCTGAGCAAATCATCATTTTCTTCTTTGTTCCCTGGTTTTCTTTCCTAGCCCTTTGTCATTTTCCTCAATTTGGAGTTGGAGTTGTCTGAAGAATTCAGCTTCATCTTCATCACTGATATCCAACTTAGATTGCATTTCCTTGAGAGTTTCATTGCTGGCAATCTTGAGTTGGTCTTCAAGTCTGAAAAATCTTCTGACTCCTTTGTCATCTCTAAATTCCATCAACCAATGAGGTGATTTGTGAATTTTAGTTCCCCTTTCTTGTATGAGTAAGGTTCTGGGCAAAGCATTTGGTTCCCTCCAAGTCTTCCTTATGTTGGCAATCTTGTTGAGAATTTCAGTCTTGGCTGTTCTGGTAAAGCCAGAATCCTTTTTGATGGCTGAAAAGACTCTGATCAAGGTAGAGTAGCCTTCATTTAGAATCCTGTAGAGAGGCCATGTTCTTTCCCCAGCTCCCTTATATCTGAAAACCAATCTCTCTGGTAGCTGTCTGTAGGCAGCTATTCCCCTTACTTCCTCCAGCTCATCCAGATAGAGATTAATGTCTGAAGCTTCTTTTATGTCACAGATGTGAACATAATCATCTTTAGAAATGGGTGGCTTAGGGTTAGGTTTTTGTTTTTGAGTGAATTTCTTAGAGGTTAGGGGAGGTGTAGATTTATATTTTCTTTTTCTGTTTCTTTGGTAGTGGTATATTGGTTACAAAGGTAGGCAATGTGATGTTGTCCCAATCAATAGGTTCCTCTTTTGGAATGATTGGTTCACCATGGATATTTATAGAGGGATCAGCAACAAAAGGTTCAGGTATGGAAGGTAGTGGTTTAGATATAGATTTGGTATCTTCAGGGTTATCTTCACTCCTTCTGTGTGCCTTGGCCTTTCTTCTGTTTCCCTTCTGCCATTCCTCTCTTTCCTCCATATTTTCACCAAATATGCTCCCAAGAACCTCATCTAAGTTAGCAATCTTTTCTTCACCCCTGACTTCAATTCCTTTCATTTCTTCAACTTGGCTTGACTTTAGCTGTTTTTCAAGCTTTGCTTGTGCTCTTTTGTCAGCCTTGAGTTTTACAGCTTCTTTCTTCAACCTTCTGGTTTCTTCCCTTTTAGCCTTTAGAAATTTGGGATGTCCTTGCATCACACAGATACTCTTTCCCTCTCTATAGATAAAGGCCATGTTCATTCTCTCACCCTTGTCCTTGGTCTCCTTCTTCTTTATGATGCTTGCACTTAGAACTTTGTCTCCATCAGGTTTTGGAAGAGGAAAGTCTACTTCCTTTATCTGAGCAAAGTCTAGGGGATTCTTTGTGGAGTCCATACTGGATCTAGTGTTAGGCTTTAGAACCATAGGTTTTAAATTCTTGAAAGAAGTCTCTCCAACCTTATTTCTCCCTACTGGCTTGAGCTCCATGTTGATTGGTTCAATCTTTGTGCTAAATTTCACAGATGTTGATTTATTTTGTGTAGAACCAAACACCAATTGTAACCTTTCATCAATTTTCCTCCATTGTTCTTTCATTTGTATTTCAGCTGCTGCTAGCTGAATCAAATCAATTCCATCAGGTTTTCCCTTGATTTGAATGATTGGAGAGGTAGTGATGGCAGGAACTAGCACTTTAGATATCTGAATCTTTGTAGAGGGCTCTCCTTCCCCTTCCCTTTTATTCTCCCCCTTTTTGTTATCATCAAGGAGAGGGGTCAAGCCTTGTGCTTTTGCCAGCTGCATTAGGAGATTGGTTTGAGATTGTTGGTTGAGAAGAAGGGTGGCCACAGAGTCTTCAATTCCTTGAACTCTGTCTTCCAACTTGGCCAGCCTTTGTTCAGTAACTGATTCCTTTTTCAATCTCGAAACCAAGTCCTGCAAAGTACCATAGGGCATGACTGAATCCAATTTTTCTGAAGTGAAGGATTTCAAGTCAGCAATATCTTTCCTGAGATCATCTAGACTCATATTTTGCTTTACTTTCTGCAACTTCATGAGATGCAGTGAGTCCAGGTGAGCTTGGAGGATAGCCTTGATATTTGCATTTGAAGTGTTCTGAATGGCCTGTTGAATAGTGATGATTTGTTTGACCAAGTGGACATTGAATTCACCTGTTCTATGCTCCTTAGTCAGGGCCCATTCAGGTAGATTAGGAATGGAACTAGGGTCTTCATCTCCCCCTATGTTCATGCTTCCATCAGAAGAAATAGAGTCATCATCATCAGAATTTACTCCAAATTCCTCAGATGGCTCACCAGCTGTAGAAGGCATCCTGTTAATAGCAGCTTTATCCCTTTGAAGAGATTCTGTTGTGTGCACTAGATGTAGTGTCCTTTCTGCCTCCTCATTGCCCTGAGCAGCCAACATTTGATAGGCTGTCACAGGATGAGTAAAAGTGTCAGCATCCAAGGAAATGTTATCAATTACAGCTTTGTAATGTTGCTGAAATTGTCTTTCCTTTTCAGCATCATCCACAATCATTGACTCATGAGCAATGGCTGGTTTCACCCTTGTATCAACTGTACCTGCTTTTCTCTCTTTTTCTCTATGTTCTTGCATCAGGGGCTCCCCCTGGCTCACACATCTCACTCCCTCACCTTCACCTTCTAAGGTGGTACTCCACTCACTGACTTTTGCCATGCTGGAAGAAATAGCATGCATTTTTGTGCTCTCAATCTCTCCTTTTGCCTGGGAGCAACCCAGCCTCTCACTCAAATTTTCACTCCCTGCCCTCAATCCTAAAAGTGATTGCACAGTATTCATGTCTTCTACACTTGGAATCATTTCAGTTATTTGTGTAGAGACTATCAACGGATGTGGAATATCCGTTGAAGTTGAAACTGTTGTTATCAACGGATAACTGCTGTTAAGCTTATCCGTTGAAGAGCAACCACTTGTCAACGGATGAGTGATATCCGTTGAAGAAGGAAAAGAAGATGAAATTGAAAGTGATATAACTGTTGAATCTGTATAGATTGATTTGATATGTGTTGATACAGATCCTTCAATTATATCTGAAAGAATTTGCGGGTGATCCAACAAATCATCTAAAAGATGATGATCACCTGTATTTGAGTGGGGCTCCTCCCTGAGTTGTAAAGAGGGAGAATCAGGAATTGATGGGAATAACATATCCACATCCAGAGATGGTGAAGAAGTATTTGGTGATTGATGTGTAGTTATTGTGAGAGAATGGGGCTGTGACTCCACATTTATTGGAGTCACATCAAACTGAGTTTGAGAAGGCACAGAGACAGATGGATGTATCTGTGCAGTGTGTGCACCCTGTGTAGAAGATTGGGTTCTAGCCTTCTTTCTTCTAATAAAAGCTTTTGTAGGTGAGTGTTTGGCTTTAGTGTCCCTCCCTCTTTTGTTCTGTGTTCCTGGTTGGGAACTCTTTTCAATAGTAACATCCTTTTGGGAGGATGCTACTAGGGATGTGCTAGAAACCTTTTCAACCACCACAGCTTTTTGAGAAACTGGGGCTTGGCTAGCTTGGGAAGCACTCAACTCTCCTTCCTTATCCTGGGGGTTTCTTTGATGTTCACCCCTCCCCTCACCACTCACACCCTGTTCACTTCCCTCAGGGTTAATGGTTGTTGTTACAACTGTTGTCTTTTGAGAAACAACAGAGGTGGTTTTCTTTGTCTTGGATTTTGAAAGTTTAGATTTGGTGACCTTGGTAGAAACCTGTTGGGGCATTGACACAGATTTCATGGCCACACTAGAAGATAAAGAAATAGAGGGGTTGGAAGAAGTAGGAGTTGTGGAAGCAATTACCTCACCTACCTGGGGTGCATTCATGATTGGTAAATATACCAATTGCACACTGCTGTTGAGATCCATTCTCAATAAGTCTGCAAGAACTCTTTTCTCTTGTGCCCAGCACTTGAGTTTATTATTCTCATTGATAATGACTAAACCTTCAGCAACATGGTTAACCAATAACATAAAGAATCTAGCATAATAGATGTTATTAGGTCTATTAGCTTTGTTACCTAATCTAGTACCTAATTCTAGCATCACATAGTTGCTAAAGTTAAAGTACCTATCAGAAACAAGCATATAGAACATATTAACAAGAGATGAAGTTATGGCATCAAAATTACTAATTTTCCCAGAGAAAACCTTTATGAAGGCATCCCCAAGAAAACTCCATTCTTTCCTAAGGCCTTTTCGTCTAATACCCCCTAAATTAGCAGAGTTAAGAGAGTAACCTATGGAATCTAACATGCTGGATACATCACTATCAGTGTGTGGTGTCATAACATTGTTCTCAGGTAATTTAAAACATGCTTGTAAGTCATCACAGTTAATACAGTGATTTTTACCTTTGAGAGTGAAGGAGATAGTCATATCCATGGAGTTGAACTCAGCAGTTGTCCAAATCTCCTCAACTACTTCACAGAAAATCGTTGGGGCTTCCAGCATTGCATAGCTAAGTTTACAGTTTTTGATGAAGTCCATCATTTTGTGATAATCTGAGTGGGCTTCATTCTTTTCTACCAGAGCTATGAAATTGTTCTTCTCGTAGATGAACCCAGATTGAGACATAATCTTCACGACTGGTGCCATTGTTGTGAGTAGAAATTGCAGAGAATAACTTGAAGGTTTTGCAGAGAGAAAATGGTAAATGCTTGAAATTCTAAGAAAGCGTAAAGTAATAATGAACAATCAGAAGGGCTTATATGCTTTCAAAGAAAAAGAAATAAATAAAGGATTAATCAATAAATAGGTGTTAGTGAATTTCAGCCGTTTAAGAATAAACTGTAAGTATTCTAATAACTACCTTTAAAACCAATACATACAGATGTATGTATGGTATCAACGGTTAAGAAAATAGAATCAACGGCTGTGAAACACCTCAAACGTCTGATGTGACATTTCAACGGATAATGTAAATTGTCATCCGTTGAAAGGTACTTCAGCTTTATCCGTTGACGGATAAAAGTTCCAGAGATATACTTGTCTTTCAACGGATAATGAATATCCGTTGATAGAGCAATTTTGACTTTCAACGGATAGGGAACATCCGTTGATGGAATAAACTTTGTTAAAAGTCAAATTTGTTCTAGCAACTAATATACTTCAGGCTTCACTTCAAATTGCAAAGAAGACATGAATTTTAAGAGTAATTAAGCATACCTAGCTCACTTACCAATCTTGTGAATGTTGATTCATCAAGTGGCTTGGTAAATATGTCAGCAATTTGTTGTTCACTTGGAACAAAATGTAGTTCCACTGTACCATTCATGACATGCTCCCTGATGAAGTGGTACTTAATATCAATGTGCTTGGTCCTTGAGTGCTGCACAGGATTCTCTGTTATGGCTATGGCACTTGTGTTGTCACAAAAGATAGGTATTCTATCAACATGAAGTCCATAATCAAGGAGTTGATTCCTCATCCATAACATTTGAGAACAGCAACTTCCAGTAGCAATGTATTCAGCCTCAGCTGTAGAAGTAGAGACTGAATTTTGCTTTTTGCTAAACCATGATACAAGCTTGTTTCCCAGGAATTGGCAGGAGCCTGTTGTACTTTTCCTGTCTATTTTGCAACCTGCATAGTCTGCATCTGAATAACCAATTAGATCAAAGCCAGATTCTCTAGGATACCAAATTCCTAAATTTGGTGTACCCTTGAGATATCTGAAAATTCTCTTGATAGCAATTAAGTGAGACTCCCTAGGATCAGCTTGAAATCTAGCACACAGACATGTAGCAAACATTATATCTGGTCTGCTAGCAGTTAAATATAAAAGTGAACCAACCATGCCTCTATAACTTGTAATGTCCACAGACCTTTCAGTCTTATTTAATTCAAGTTTGGTGGCAGTGGCCATGGGAGTTTTTGCAGATGAACATTCCATTAAGTCAAACTTCTTTAAAAGATCATGAATATATTTAGTTTGACTAATGAAAATTCCATTACTAACTTGTTTAATTTGTAAACCAAGAAAATAGGTTAGTTCTCCCATTAGGCTCATTTCATAATTACTTTGCATTAGCTTAGCAAACTTTTTACAAAGTTTATTATCTTTAGAACCAAATATTATGTCATCTACATAAATTTGAACAAGTATACTAGAGCCATTAACATTTCTAAAGAAGAGAGTTTTATCAACAGTACCTCTAGTGAAATGATTCTCCAAAAGAAATTTTGATAATGTTTCATACCAGGCTCTAGGTGCTTGCTTCAGTCCATAGAGTGCTTTCAACAGATAATACACATAGTCTGGAAAATTTGGATCTTCAAATCCTGGAGGTTGACTTACATAGACTTCTTCCTCTAATTTCCCATTTAGAAATGCACTCTTGACATCCATTTGATAGACTTTGAAATTGGCATGGGCTGCATAGGCTAGAAAGATTCTGATAGCTTCAAGTCTTGCAACAGGAGCATATGTCTCATCAAAATCTATTCCCTCTTGCTGAGAATAGCCTTTAGCAACCAATCTGGCTTTATTCCTTATGATAATGCCATTTTCATCCATCTTATTTCTGAATACCCATTTTGTATCAATAGGACTCTTGTTCTTTGGTTTGGGTACCAGCTTCCAAACTTGGTTTCTCTCAAATTGGTTTAGCTCTTCCTGCATAGCTAATATCCAATCTGGATCCAATAAGGCTTCTTCCACTTTCTTAGGTTCCTCCTGAGATAGAAAACTACTATACAGACATTCATCTTGAGTAGCTCTTCTTGTTTGCACTTTAGATGATGCATCACCAATGATTAGTTCAAAGGGATGATTCTTGGTCCATTTCCTTTGAGGTGGAAGATGAGCTCTAGATGAGGTGATCTCAGTATTGTCATGATGTGAGACAGCGTTTTGATTAGTTGAAACTCCCCCTGAGTTGTTGGTCCTTTGCAGGGAACTTGGAGTTCCATCAATTAATGATGTAAATTGATTATCAGTTGATGAGCTATGATCAACGGATGCTTCATTAAGTACTTCAACGGATGATGCACAATGTCTTTCAACGGATGCTGAATTTTGTGCATTATCCAGGGGCAAATTTTGTATTCCTTTTGAAGTGTCGTCTCCATCAATCTCTTCTTCACTATCATCACAATATATTTCAATATTGTCAAATTTGAGTCTCTCATAATGTTCCTCATCTGTTAGTCCATCAATCTTTTTATCATCAAACACAACATGCACAGATTCCATAACAATGTTGGTTCTTAGATTGTAGACCCTATAAGATTTTCCAGCTGAATAACCAACAAATATTCCTTCATCAGCCTTTGCATCAAACTTCCCTTTATGGTCAGATTGATTCCTCAGTATAAAACATTTACATCCAAAGACATGAAGAAAGTTTAGAGTTGGTTTTCTTTTCTTGAACAACTGATAAGGAGTCATGCCTTTAGCTTGATTGATCAAAGAAATATTTTGAGTGAAACAGGCACAATTAACAGCTTCAGCCCAAAAATATGTTGGTAACTTTGATTCTTCAAGCATTGTTCTGGCAGCCTCAATTAAAGATCTGTTCTTTCTTTCAACTACCCCATTTTGCTGAGGTGTTCTTGGAGCTGAGAACTCATGCATGATTCCATTTTCTTCACAGAACAGCCTTAATGTCAAATTCTTGAACTCAGTTCCATTGTCACTCCTGATGTTTCTTACCTTCAAGTCAGGATGATTATTGACTTGCCTGATGTGATTGATAATGATTTCACTTGCTTCATCCTTTGATCCAAGAAAATAGACCCATGAGAACTTTGAGAAATCATCTACAATCACTAAGCAATATCTTTTTCTTGCTATTGACAATACATTGACTGGTCCAAACAAATCCATATGTAGCAGCTGTAATGGTTCATCAATTATTGTTTCAAGCTTCTTCTGAAATGATGCTTTCCTTTGTTTGCCTTTCTGACAAGCATCACACAGACCATCCCTTGAGAATTCAACAAGAGGAATTCCTCTTACTAAGTCCTTTTTGACTAGATCATTCATTGTCTTGAAATTCAAATGGGATAGCTTCTTGTGCCATAGCCAACTCTCAACTGAACTTGCTTTGCTGAAGAGACAAGTAATAGATTCTGCATCTGTAGAGTTGAAGTCAGCTAAGTACACATTTCCTTTTCTAACTCCAGTTAGAACCACTTTGTTGTCTTTCTTACTAGTGACAACACAGGCTTCAGAATTGAAGGAAACTGTATTCCCTCTATCACATAGTTGACTGATACTCAGTAAGTTGTGCTTGAGACCATCAACTAATGCAACTTCTTCAATGATGACATTCCTTGTTGAAATCAAGCCATATCCCATAGTAAACCCTTTGCTGTCATCTCCAAAGGTTATGCTGGGGCCAGCTCTCTCTTTAAACTCTGTGAGCAGGGAGAAATCTCCAGTCATGTGTCTTGAACAGCCACTGTCCAAGTACCATAGATTTCTTCTATTTTCCTGCACACCACAAAATCAATCAATTTGATTTTGGTACCCAAGTTTCCTTGGGTCCATTCTTGTTAGCCTTTCTCCTAGACTTCATTCCTCCTGCATCTTTAGACTTAGGTGAGTTTGAGTCAACCTTGGTCTTAGATGTGGTTGGTTGAGGTGTAGGGTTAGTCACAACATTATCCAGCACATTTATAGAATTATTAGGCATGGATTGTGCATACATGTTATTCCACATTGGCATATTGTATGGCATTTGAGGCATACTGAATGCAGCAAGATAAGGATTGTTAAAATATGGCATGTTTGCAAAATGTGCATAAGGATTTTGTTGAGACATAACAGGCATAGCATGTAGAGGTGATACAGACATGTTAGGCATGGAAGAGGGTACAGTTATGGGAGATTTCTTAATAGATTTACAATTAGCAGATAGATGATTAACACTACTACAATGCACACAGCTTTTTCTAGGAGCATACTTGTCAGGTGTGTAATTGTTATGTTTGTTAACTCCTACCTTCCCATTTCTGTTGGATTTCCTTTTGGATTCCTTTTTATCCTCAACCATCTTGAGCCTATTGTTTAACTGTTCTAAGGTCATGTGCCCTACATTCACCTTTCTGACATCTTTGGATGTGCTTGCTTCTTCTTTGACAAAGTTCTTTGAAGTTGAACCAAACTTTTTGTTGAGTTTCTTTAGATTTTCTCTTTTAGAAACATCTGCCTGTTTTAATTGAGGAACCTTCAACGGATGTTCCTTTTCTTCCTTCAACGGATAACTTTCATCATCCGTTGATTCCACATCCGTTGACAGTCCATCAATTAATTCCAGTTTCTTTTTATTTTTATCCCAGGCAGTTTCACAGAATGATTCAATTCCTTGGACTTTGGCAATTTGAGCACTTACATCCCTAGATGTTTTCCAGGCTTTAATCACCTCTTGCTCTTTCTCTAATTGATTGGAAAGTATTTCTACTTTCTTAACAGATTCAGCTAGTTCATTCTCAACAGATATACAATGCAATTTGGTTTTCTCTAGGTCAATCAACTTATTTTCTAACACAGTATTTCTATTACTTAAAAACAGATTGTTCTCTTTGATCCTACTATTTTCTTTAGCAAGAGATTTAAGAGACACACGCAAATGATACAATTCAGTAGACATGTCATTGAAAGCATCATTGCACTCTTCTTTAGTAAGCTGTGTTAAATCAGTAGTGATTACCTGATTGCTTGATGAACTAACTTCGTTTTCTTCAGAATCAGCCATGAGAGCAAGGTTGACATAATCCACATCTTCATCCTCTTCATCTCCATCAGCTGCCCAGTCCTTTTCTTGAGTAATGAAAGCCCTTTCCTTCTGTTTGAGCAGATCAAAATATTTCTTTTTGTAATCTACTTGTTCAAATTTCTTCTTTTCAGAGGTTGGCTTTCTGCACTCACTTGCAAAGTGTCCACTTATACCACAATTAAAACACTTGAACTTGGATTTTTAACCATGTTCTTATAGGGTTTAGTGGCTCTAGTGTTTTTCCTGAACTTCATCTTTGCAAATCTCCTGGACAGAAATGCAAGATGCTCATCAATACCATCAGAGTCATCTTGACTGGAGTTGTCTTCATTTTCAGCAACTTGCTCTTTACCCTTGTCTGATTCTGGATTTCTTACACCATCTTTGGAGCTTGATGTAGATCTCACAGTTTCTTTTCTGCATGCTTTCTCATTTTCAGCTACCAATGCAACTGAACCTCCTTTCTTTCTCCCCCTCTCCAATACCTCATCCTGTTCCAACTCTAGTTCATAAGTCTTCAAGATTCCATATAATCTTTCAAGAGTAAAGTCCTTATAATCCTGAGAGTTTCTTAAGGAAACAGTCATGGGTTTCCATTCCTTTGGTAAGGATCTCAAAAATTTAAGATTTGAATCCTTCACCTGGTACACTCTACCATACAGCTTCAGTCCATTCAACAGCTTTTGGAATCTATTTAATGTGTCATTTAAAGATTCATTCTCTTCAAAATGAAAGTACTCATACTGTTGAATGAGAAGCTGCATTTTGTTCTCTTTTACTTGTTCTGTACCTTCACACAGCAGCTGAACTGTGTCCCAAACCTCTTTGGCAGTTGAACAATTTATCACATTATCAAACATATCCTTGTCAAGACCATTAAACAAAATGTTCATAGCCTTCTTATCCTTGTGGACTTCTTCTGTGTCTTCCATTGTCCATTCTGCTCTAGGTTTTGGAATGGATTGACCAACAGCAATTGTGGCCGTAGCAACTGTGGCTACTTTGTGGGGAATGTGAGGACCATTGTCAATGCAGTTTACATAACCTTCATCTTGGGAGAGTAGATGAAGGTGCATTTTCACCTTCCAGTGGTGATAACTGTCTTTGTCAAGAACTGGGATCTTTACTCCAATATCCTTCTTACTCATCTTTGTTAGATTCCAAGATCTTTAAACTCTTTGTGTGTCAAGAGCTTGCTCTGATACCAATTGTTATTCCTAGAGGACTAACAATGAGATTTACAGAAGGGGGGTTGAATGTAAATCTCAAAACTTTTTCAAGTTTTGAGAAGTTTATTAAAGCAGTGTGTTCTAGATGAACAAGTGTATGAATTGCTTTGAGCTAATGCAGACAGATATATATTCAAACACAAAATGTAAAGAACACAACACACTTTAAAAACTTTTCTGGTGGATTTGTTGTTCCACCAGAGATGGTATATTAGAAAATCTGTGTTCAACAATGTTGATCACAGCTGCATCCTAGTACAAACTAGATGAATTTTCTCTCAAGATATTTCTTAACAGCTCTGGAAAATCTCTCTCTAATTACTAGCTTCTTCTTGGTTTATATATATTACCAAGTGTACAAGTGAAAAACAATATAAAATTACAATAGTAAAATAAGTTCTTCACTTGCTTCTTTTCCTGTTCACTCAAGTACTTTGTTGACTATTGCAACTTTGTACTAAAGAAGAACGGCTGCTTTTTCTGTTGATCCTGAAATTCGGCTACCACATCTCAGGTTTTCTCTGTCAACCCACGTGCCTCTGTTTGTAGGTACAACTACCACTTATCAACGGCTAATTAGCAGAACATCCGTTGAAGCTTTCATCCGTTGATGACTTCATCCGTTGAAGGATGTTATCCGTTGAAGCTTTCATCCGTTGATGCTCTCATCCGTTGAAGGATGTTATCCGTTGAAGCTTTAGAGACATCCGTTGAAGCTTAGCTTCTCATCCGTTGAAGGTCTTTAAGTCATCCGTTGATACCACTTCATTTATACAAAATTACAAGGCATGAAATATTTACAATTGGCCTTCCTATCTGCATATCATCTAGTAGTCAACATGACTCATAGTTTCTCTTAACTTCTAAGAATTACAATTTTAAATACAGAGACTGAAATATGCTACAATACTAGACTTATTTCTAAGTAAAGCTACACCATCAACGGATAGCCAAAGTGGTCTTATCCGTTGAGGCTACAGACACTAAATTTCTACTTAAGTGTTTTGTTAAACATATCATCAAACTAATGCACATATATTCCTAACAGAAACTAGACTTTAACCAATTAGAGCCCTAACGTTCGCTTTCGCGCTTAACGATTCACTTAAGTCGCTCGAGTACCCTCGGCTCCACCATTTTTAATAAATTAACCATTAAGAGTTTTAAGGCGATTCTTTCGCGAGTACCTTACCAACTGCCTAATCCACTTAACATAATTGTTTCATATCCCAATTAGTCATTTAAGATCCTTAACCAAGGTTTCAAAGTAAGGCGAGGGGTAATGGTTCGGTCGTGAAACGCCGTTACTTAAAATGGTCGTTTCTCCTAATCGTACATCGGATTCAAACGAACCACATATCAAAACGAAGCTCGTAACATGAACTATCTAATCATGGCAATGGTCAAAACCTAACAGGGAGTTCTCGGGTCCTGATGTTAAGAGCAAAAACAGTCTAAAGTAAATCGGACATTACGACGGCTATGTTTACGCGATTTCCCAAATTTTTACCATTCCAAATCGGAAATCAAGAACACAAAGTTAGGCTTTAAAGTTTCTAAAAGTCTGATTGAAAGAACTGTAAAAATGAGGGTCTTACCATGCTTATTTGGACGAGACTTGTGAACAAGAGTTGTAGACCATCTCAATACCTTTCCAACGAGCTATAGAACACAACATTTGAGTGAGTATTGAAGGAGATATGGCAGTTTAAAGTTGCTGGGTTTGTTTTGGCCGAGAGCTTTTGCTCTTGGAAGCAAAAGTCAACTTCTAATTTTTGTGTTTTATGATATTTGCTTGGTTGCTTCTCCTTTTTGCCTTGGAAAATGTTTTAGCTTTTTACCATGGTAAATTTTACATGGCCCAAAATCAACCAACAAAACAAAACCCCTTGTCATGCTTATGTCATCTTGCACATGTCATAATGCTTCCACTTGTCCACACCTTGTTGGTTTGATGACATAATCATCCCTAACCTCCTTGATTAACTCCTAATTGCTTGCCTAATGACCGCTGATCTGTTATACGGTTCGCTTAACTTTCGTTTTCGTTTATCATTTGAGGGATCATACCCGGGATCTTATTACTTAGGTTTCTTTAACCTTTCTCAATACATTATATTCCTTTCATGATCCTCTCTTATAATCCTTGAATTTAAATCCTTTTTATTCTGTTACCTTATACTCAATTCTTTCTGTATCTGGTAGATTTTCGGGAAAAATCAAAGTGTTTGAATTTGGATTCTGACGATCTTTACATACACTTATTTATCATATAGAGTACTAATAATATCCCAGAAGATCAATAAAAGAGCCCCTACATAGTGTGGTATGAAAAGTTTTCTTATTCAGCATAATCAGCAAAATCACTATTCATAAGGGTTTCAAAAATTCCAAAAATTGGGGTTATTACAGAAAAAACCTGAAATCATTCCAAGTTCATTTACCAATCTTGTAAAAGTAGCTTCACACAGTGGTTTTGTGAAGATATCTACTAGTTGTTGATCTGTTGGAACAAAATGCAATTCCACTGTACCTTCATCCACATGTTCCCTTATGAAGTGGTACCTAATACTGTTGTGCTTTGTCATTGAGTGTTGAACTGGATTATCTGTCATAGCAATAGCACTTTGATTATCACAGTAAATAGGGATTTTAGAAAATTCTAACCCATAATCTAGTAACTGATTCTTCATCCAAAGAATCCGTGCACAATAACTTTCTGCAGCAATATATTCTGCTTCTGCAGTTGATCTGGAAATTGACTTCTATTTCTTTCTAAACCAAGAAACCAATCTGCCTCCAAGAAATTGGCAGCTTCCACTTGAGCTTTTCCTGTCAATTTTGCATCCTGCAAAATCTGCATCTGAGTAACCTATTAGCTTAAAGTCCGATTCTCTAGGATACCATAATCCCAGATCAGCTATATCCTTAAGGTACTTGAAAAATTCTTTTCATAGCTGTTAAGTGAGGTTCTCTTGGATCTGCTTGAAATCTTGCACAAAGATAGGTAGCAAACATGATATCAGGTCTACTTGCAGTTAGATAGAGTAATGAGCCAATCATACCTCTGTAATCAGTAATATCTACTGATTTACCAGTATCCTTATCCAACTTTATTGCAGTGGCCATATGAGTGGATGCATTTGAACAATCTTGCATTCCAGACTTCTTCAACAAATTTCTGGTGTACTTAGATTGATAAATAAAAGTTCCTTCTTCATTCTGCTTGACTTGAAGGCCTAGAAAATAGTTAAATTCTCCCATCATACTCATTTGATATCTTGACTGCATCAGCTTGGCAAACTTCTTACAAAGTCTGTCATTTGTAGAACCAAAAATGATATCATCAACATATATCTGCACCAAAAGTAAGTCATTTCCATGGTTGAGGTAGAACAGTGTTTTGACAATGGTCCCTCTGTTAAATCCACTTTCCAGAAGAACTGAGCTAAATTCTCATACCATGCTCTTGGAGCTTGCTTAAGGCCATAAAGTGCTTTATCAAGCATGTAGACATGATTGGGAAATTTGGAATCTACAAAGCCTGTAGGTTGTTCAACATATACTAACTCTTCCAATTCTCCATTGAGAAAAGCACTTTTCACATCCATTTGAAAGACTTTAAACTTCTTGTGAGCAACATAAGCCAAAAATATTCTTATGGCTTCCAATCTAGCAACTGGTGCAAATGTTTCATCATAATCAATTCCCTCCTGTTGAGAGTATCCTTTTGCAACCAACCTTGCTTTATTCCTTGTAATTATGCCATCACTGTCAGTTTTATTTCTGAACACCCACTTTGTACGAACAACAGATCTATTCTTTGGTCTTGGCACTAGGGTCCAGACTTTATTTCTTTCAAATTCATTTAACTCTTCTTGCATTGCTTGCACCCAATCAGCATCTTGAAGAGCTTCTTCCACTTTCTTTGGTTAAGTCTGAGAAAGAAAAGAATGATAGAGACATTCATTTGATGTAGCTGTTCTAGTTCTGACACCTGCATCAAATCGAAGGGGGTTGAATACAGTGTTTACTACAATCAAATCGAATATAAGAACTCAAGTAACAGAACACAGATTTTATTCAACACAATAAACTTTGTTACAAAGAATTGTTCTCTCTCAGTGATGAACAAATTATTACGAGAGCTGCTAGGGTTACAATGAATAATAACTTCGATTATGATAACACTTATAGTGTAAACCCTATGTCTGTGTTTATATACTACACAGTTACAAGATAATGTTCTAATTGATATGGAATATAATTCTGCTTCCTAAAATATATCAACTCGTTATCTTTTCTTCCAAGTATTCTATTCTTCATAGAATTCCTTCTTCATGCATATTTCTTCTTGTATTTGTCTTGATCTTCTTTCATTTCAATCAGCCTCCTGCCTTATCCGAAAGTCTCATTAAGTCCTGATATTATCTCCTGATAAATATCTCCTGATAACTTAAGTTCTGATATCTTAAGTCCTGACTTCAGTATAAGTACTGATTTCCAGTTAAGTACTGATTTGTCCTGTTAAGTAAGATTTGAAAACTTAAACACAAATCATATTATCCATGACATCACAAATATATCTAACATATTCAGAGTTGTCTTTCAAAATGTAACACTTGCTTCCAAACATATGAAGATGTTTTACAGTAGGATTTTTCTTAGTCATGATTGAGTAAGGTGATTTGCCATGAACCTTGTTAATGAGATATCTGTTTTGAGTATAGCATACAGTGTGAACAACTTCTTCCCAAAAACTTGTTGGCAACTTGGCATCTTGCAACATTGTCCTAGCAGCTTCTACCAATGTTCTATTCTTTCTTTCAACTACCCCATTTTGTTGAGGTGTTCTAGCAGCTGAGAATTCTTGAACAATGCCTTTTTTTTGCAGAATTCACTCAATGTTGCATTCCTGAATTATGTTCCATTATCACTTCTCAATCTCTTCACACAGTTTTGATCTTCATCCCATTTTTCTATCTTCTTTATGTGCTCAATTATGATGTGTGGAGTTTCATCTTTAGAGTGCATGAACTCTACCAAGTGTATCTTGAGAAATCATCCACAATCACAAGTGCATATTTATTTCTTGAAACTGATAAGACATTTACTGGCCCAAACAAGTCCATGTGAATAAGTTGGAATGGTGCACTTATGGAATTCACAGTTTTTGACTTGTTACTTGATCTTTTCATTTTTCCTTTCTGACAAACTTCACAAATTTCAACTTGAGCAAACTCCAAATTAGGCATGTCTCTTACTAACTCCTTTTTGACCAAGGTGTTAATTGCCTTGAAATTCAAGTGAGATAACTTTTTATGCCATAGCTTGCTTTGTTCTACAGATGCCTTGGTGTAGAAGCAACAAATTCCATCCTTATTTGCTGAGTCCAGGTCTGCAACAAATAAGCTTCCTTTTCTTGCTCCTTTCAGAGCAATTTCACCAGTTTTCTTGCTGATAAAAGTGCATTCTTCTTTGTTAAATAAAACTTTAAAACCTTTGTCTGCAAATTGGCTAACAATGAGAAGATTCACCTCAAGACCAGCTACTAGTGCTACATCATCAATGACAACATTTCCAGAAATAATCTTGCCATATCCCATTGTGAATCCTTTGCTGTTATCTCCAAAGGTCACCAAAGGGCTAGCCTTCTCCTCAAATTGTGATAGCAGGGCCTTATCACCTGTCATATGTCTGGAACATCCACTGTCTATAATCCATATGACTTTTTTCATTTTGTCCTGCACACAATGAGTTTTAAGTGTGTTTAGCAACCCAAGCAGTGTTGGACACTTTCTTCTTGTTAATTGATTTAGCAGAAGTAAAATGAGTTGTTTCAGATAAAATAGAATTCATTGACTGTTGTGCATTTTCCCTGTCTGTTGTAAACCCAATTTTTGTTTCTTTGAGGTATACTCTCATCTTGTGGCAAGTTTTCATCACTTTCAAGTTGCAAGGGACGCAATCAAACTTGTCTTTAGGGAATTTGCATCTGCTTCATTGTATTTGCAGGCTCCTTCAACTGGCTTGCTAACAACCTTTTTACAAAGGTGAGTTAGGTGATTCACAGAGCCACATTTCTCATATTTATTTCTTGGAGCATCTGTAACAAAATCAAAATTGTTGCTTTTGTTTATCCCAATTTTCCCATTTTTATTTTTCTTTTTCTTTCTTGCATCTTCAGTTTTGGTTTCTTTGACAGGTGTCTTGGAACCTTGGTTGTCCATGAGCTTCTCTTCAGCTTTAGAAGATTGAGTTGCTTCTGCATTCTTCTTCTCATTTTCTTCATCAGCAATTGCTTGCTTGATAATCAACTCTTCTTCACTGAAGTTAACTTCACATGCCTTGAACATAGGTGAAACAACCTTTTTCAGCATTACTGGAACATTTTCATTTTCTGTTGCTTTTCCGTTGTCTCCTATATTTTTCTTCTTGCTGTTCAAGACATCATAATCAAGACCAATAGCAATATTTGCACATGGTTTATTTTTCTCATGGTATTGTCCAACCAACTCAGATGCATTCTTGAAGGACTTCAACTTCACTTCATTTTTTTCCAATTTCTCCCTTAACACTATTCAATCTCGCTTGTACACTTGAGATTGTTCTTCATATATGCATTCTCTTATCTCACAACTTCAAACTCTACCAACAACAATTCAGCTTCTTGTTTCTCATTTTCAAGCTTCTCATTTATCTTTTTCAGTCTACTAACTTCTTTGTTAGCAACAACCGTACTTGTATGAATATGAAACAATGGTAGTAAGAGTTGGTACCTGTGATTTTGATGAGGATGACTCTCCTTGCTCCAAGGCCATTAGTGCATAATTTCCAACTTCCTCATCTTCATCATTATCAAAGTTATCCCAACTTTTTCCCTCTGCATTATAAGCTTTGCTTTGCTATTTCTTCAGAAGAGCTTCATACCTTGCTTCCGGTTCAAGATAAGCTTTGTCTTTCTTTGCTTTCTTGAGTTTCCTGCATTCTGTAGCAAAATGGCCTAGTTCATCACAATTATAGCACCTTATCTTTGATCTGTCAATAGATCCAGTTTTGTAACCATTTTTGCTATCAGATGTGTACTTCCTTTTTCCTTTCCAGCTGCTGTCTTTGTTGAATGATTGTCCTTTACCCTTGAAGAATCTTGGCCTCTTTACTCTAATATTAGAGAGCTTTCTTGCCAAATAGGCCATTGGCTGATCAAGTTCATCTAGAGTATAGAACTCATCTTCTTCCAATTCTAGAATTACTTTTTTCTTATGAATCATTGTTTCTTTGCTCACTTGCTGAGGCAACTGGAGTCTGGGATCTTGGCTCATCATTAGAGGTCTGGCCTTCATTGACAATTAGAGCACTTGAACCATCTACAACATGCCCTTGACCAGTTCTTAATGATTTCCTTTGAATCATCTCTAATTCATATATTTTTAGGATTCCATATAAAACTTCCAGTGTTATTCTGCTCAAGTCTCTCCCTTCTCCGATTACTGAAATTTTCTGTTCCAAATGATCAAGGAGTGTAAGCAAAAATTTCAAGTTCACTTCTTCAACTTCATAGTATTTTTCATGGAGCTGTAAGTCATTTATCAGCTTGTTGAACCTTTCAAACACATTAGTGAAACTTTCTTTTGGCTTAGCCATAAACCCCTCATACTGTGAAATCAGTATCCTTCTTTGATTAGATCTAACTTCTTCAGTTCCTTCACTGAGTATTTCAATCTTTTCCCAGATCTGCTTAGTAGTGTCACGGTTGACAATGTTATTGTACATTACATTGTCAAGTGTCTCTATTAGGATCAACAGCAAGCCACTGTCCAGGGAGACTTTTTTTTCATGCTCAGTGTACTCAGAAGGATCTTTGGGAGCATAATGAGCTGGGATGACCATGTCTCCATCTGTAGATTCCTCAACTCTAACCATAGGAGTGAAAGGCCCATTTTAAGAATCTGAATATATAATAGATTGGCCATCCTGATAAACAACAACATTTTCTTCTTCCATAGAGTATAGTTAGTTTTATTAAAAGTAGGAATTTTGATGCTACTGATTTTCTGAGTATTTATTCTTCTAAGATCTTGAATATGTTTGATTTTAGATTTTGCTCTGATACCACTTGTTAGGTAATGAATTACACACAGAGGGGGGTGAATGTGTTTTTATGTTTTTTCTGCATTTCTTGAAGTGTTTATGGTTGTGAACAAAGTAAATCAAATCTTGTAGAGAAATGTGTTAATGCTGAAATTAAACATGCAACAATGGCGAACACAAATCTTTCAAAACTCACTTAATTTTATATTAAAATTAAGAATATTTTGCTACAAAATTTCTAGGCTCTTTGTTGATAAAGAGCTTAGCTTCTTCCTTGAGAGAATATAAGATTTTTCTGATCTAAACTGTTACTTCTAACAAAGGACTAGTGTTAACTTAATATGATAGTTAACTAATAGTTTACACAGTGTGTAATAAGAGATGCTATTCACTTTAGTAAACTATCACTAATAATTCCATTTTAGGAAAAGTATATCTTCCATTTTAGGCTTAGCATATCTTTGCATACTGTGTTAACATTGATCCTCCTTTGTTAGTTAATCTTCACCCTTGATCTTGCACACTCTTCAAGCTCCTTTTTGTAGACTTGTCTATCCAACCGGTTGGATTGTTTGTTGATTGTTAATCTTGGATATTGAACTGGTCTGCACTTTTTATGTTGAGTTTTACCTCGAGATCTCCAATTTGGTATATAGAGAACTTGACATCTCAATAAGTATATTGGCTTATCGAGATCTCTCATTACTCTATAGTTGATTTGACTTGTAGAGGTCTCCGAGTTCTCTATAAAAGAATTGAGCTTGTCGAGATCTCTCCACTTCATGTCTTCACTTTGGCTTATAGACATCTCTGAGTTCTCTAGTGACTAATTGACTTGTCGATAACTCAGAGTTCTCTAGTGATATTTGACTTGTCGATATCTCAGAGTTCTCTAGTGATAATTGACTTATCGATATCTCAGAGTTCTCTAATGATATTTGACTTTTCGATAACTTAGAGTTCTCTAGTGATATTTGACTTGTCGATAACTCTGAGTTCTCTAGTAAAGAAATGACTTCTCGATATCTCCATTCTTCATGTCTTCAATTTGGCTTGTCGATATCTCTGAGTTCTCTAGTAGCTTTCTTGACTTCTCTATAAGTCATTCTCGAGTTCTCGAATGACTTCTATATTACACTAAATCTGTGACTTGTAGAGATCTTGACTTAAAATATTTTTCTCAAAACAGATTTATTCAACTCCAAGCTTCTACATATTTCTTCTGAGGCATGATCTTTTTGATCTTCTTCCAGATAGAATTCTTAGGCTTGATACAGTTTAAAGAGAAAGACTCCAGTCTGCTCTTTGACATTTTTACAGACTTTAAATGTTACAATACAAAATACAACCTAAGATTATAATTAAACTTACTTAGGATTGTCAATTTGACTTAGTCTTGTTATTGTACATGCATGTCTTGCACAACAATTAATTTATAATTGAACCGTTTATCCGATTTAAATGAAACGAAAGCCCTTCAACTCAGAAAAATGATATGTCTTCAATAAAAATAGTTTTAAATCTTAATTTCTTCCGGAATCGAGTCGGCTTTCAATAATTATTTATTTATAGACCCTTAATTATAGATACGAGTCCAATAAATTCCAAAAATTAGGAAACGAGCCAAATATTTTTCGATAATGCGAATTGACCCAATTTCGATTCTAAAAATATTTTTAAACCTAGAATAACTATGCGACTTATGTGCTATGTGAATTATGTGGTTAATCGAGTCCTAATTGCTAGAAATTATTGTGCGAGTCAGTTATAATCGTACGGGTAGACAATAAGGGCTACGTGGAGTCGGTTTGAGACGCGATTAAGATACGAGTCGACTAAATGAGTATTTTTTTGATAGATACGAAGCCAACAAGGCGGATCCAGCCAGTGTTTGAAAACTGTGATATATTTGCGGTAGATCGCGTGACAGACAAGTTTTTCCCCTATTCTAAATTCAGAATAGTGAATTACTTTCTTTACTCGAATTCTCAACTAAGTAAACACTGATAATTCCTGTTCACATACACTGATATACAATTATTGTTCCTTTGATTATATTTTCACTTCGATTCCTGATTTCTCTTGGTACGTTAAATACTCTATTCATATTCTAATAGATTACACATTATATATCCTGATATATGTTTGCATAATTTTTATACAGGTTTGTATTATGTTGGAGATTAGCAAGTAACCCCCAGATCTAGACCCCGGATTTGAAGGGCATTACATCTTGTGACGCCCTCAAACACGGGATTTAGAGTGAGGAGCCACAACACCTTTTATATAATAAACTATTCATAATTCAATAATATAATAACCCCAAAAAGCTAAAAGGATCAATACATGATAAGATATGAAACAAGATACAACTTCCCACCAATAATTAAAACTTTTACAACCTTTAGAAACTTAAAGTTTAGAATTTCGACTTGCAATTTCTAGATAACCCAACTTTATCTCAAAGTCTAAAAGACTATAACCGATCCTCTCACAAAGCTTCTACCTGAGCTGAACACCTAAATCTCACCATCTTCTTGCTTAATTGTCATGGTTAGATCAAAATAAAATAACAAAATGGTTCTCTGTATTAAGGTTTCAAGGGTTCAAGGATATGGTTCTGAATGAATCAATTATTGGCGGAACAAATCGTTCACGAGTAGGTTTCTATTAGATTTTTGAAAAGCTTCAAAATCACTTTTTAAAAACATATTCAACTCATAATACTTAATAGAAATAGTGCTTAAAGCACGAGTAGAATCTTTACTTTCACTTTTGTATAATCATCACTTTCGATTGGAATATCCATCCTTTAAACATAATATGGGTGATAAGCCTGTACTGACCTCCATTTCGGTCATAAGGTACCTATGGCATTATTTCAGCCTATAATGTTGGACTAGCCCCGCTAGCCTTTTACGCGACTGGACTAGCCCATCTAGCCTCTTATGTCATTGTCTAATCTTTAGGATTTCATTGAAAACCTTTATATTGGAAAATTATAGTACTTTTAAAACTTAACTCCATTTTAAACATTTACCAACCTTTGAAATCATTTGGACTCTTTCAAATTAAAAATCATTCTTAGTTTCATTATTAAGGTGGGATAAACAAAGGTTTATGAAAAGAAACGCAAGTTAGGGAACGATCAAGGATAAACATAGGTATTAACAATTTAAACTAAGCAAGGCTATTTCAAAGTAGGAATGTCAATAAAGCGTAAGCACTATCAATATGGGGATCTAGGTCAACAAAGGTATTAATTGGGAAACATAATTCATCAGGGAGTATAGGGAATATGGATATTTAAAATAAACAATATATCAATTTGAAATAAGGTAAGCATATCTTAAAAGAATTAGGATAATAACATAGTTTATTAACAAGATCAAATAACAAGATCACCATAATCATTCTCTTTATCATTTCATAATATACACAATTTCACTTATCATTTCATTCTCATTTAGCATTTATAAGAAAGGGTAGAGTTACTTGCCTCAAATGCTTTCCTTTTTCATAGAGATCGAGTTACTGCCACCTAGAACTTCCTTTCCTTTCCTAATCCGAATGTCTTCACTTTCCGAACCTTACAAAGCTTGACCATTTTAACTCTCGTTAATTTTCTATAACGTCGTTTCCTTTGATATACTTCTATTACTCACGTATCGTATCTACAAAAAATAAAAGACACTACTTCAGTGTCTGATATAAAATTTGACGTTTGACTATGAAGGTCTAACTTAATCTACCCCTTTCGCTTTAATAAATTAACTTGTACATACACATAACTTTAACCAAGTTGTCAACGTATATACATAATCATATTATCATCACTTATATTTGTACCTTTATCCAGCTTATTCTACCACGTAATCAAATAAGCACATAAATAAGTAACACTTAACCTCCTTCTTTTTCGCTTATACTCATATCTTTATCAATCTCGTTCTATCATATAATTAGACAAGCATAAAATCATCTTGTAATCATCATGTAATACATGTATCACTTAAAAAAAAATTTATGAGTCTATTACTATAATTTTTACTTTAGACGAATCTATATTTATAATCAACTTATTTTTTAGAAAACCATTATAATTTTAAATTACAAACACAATAGTACTATATACTCCCTTTTACACTTATAATTGTACATAAATTTCACCATGACTCGTTCATTTCTACACTTAACCCATCAATTAAACAACAATTCACACGCAATCAACTATACTCGTACTTCCATACTTAGTCTAAAATAAAATTTTCAAAACTATCAACTTCTTTTATTATTCAAACACATCATCACACAATTATGTATCAACTATTCCCAAAGCTAAACTAAAATCCAGAAATTGAACTAAATAATCTGAAAAATGATATAACTTTACATGCATCAAAATTTTTACAAAATTATTAACAAGCCAAACAAACATATATAATTATTCCCATAAACTCGAATCATAAATTCAAGAACCATATTTCAGAAATTAGAATAATTAACAATCGAAACATGCATCACGAATCTCGATTTTAAATGAATTAACTTTATAAATTCTGGGCTCAACGTAGCATCATCTCCCCCACCGGTCCACCGGAGATCATCAATGGCGGTGGTTCGACCCGGAGGTTCCTATTTTGTGGGCTTCCAATCACGGGTTTCACCTTTAAAATTTAATCAAGTATTAATCATCAAAATTTGAGCTTTAAAACTCAAAAATCGTACCAAACTGAAATGGGTCTTTCAAAAAAATCGAACCAATCCAGGCATGCAGGTACACAGATTTTAGAGGAAGAAAAGAGGAGCACAAGTAGGATCTCAGATCGAAAAACGGCCAAGAAATGAGTAAGATATGAAGAGAGAGCGATTGTCATGTGAGATGGGGGAGAGAGGGGGGGAGAGAGGGGGGAGAGAGAGAGGCTTCGGGAGTTTTGGTGAAGAGGAGAGGGTTGGGCTACTGGTTTTCTAAGGAAAAAGTGGTAGGGGCATATTTGTCCTTTGCCATTTTTATTTAACAATTTTCTAGAATTTAATACATAGTTGAAAATGCACTTGAAATTGAATAATAATTATGAAAAGATGAATTTAGATACGAAATCAAGTGTTAAATTAAAGATCATGAAAATATCTATCACCCGGTATTTTCTAAATAATATTTGAGCGAACGATTTATTTTTTTAGGAAATTTGCAAGGTAACGCACGAAATAGAAATAACTTTTACAAATTCATTTTAAAATATCTATACATTAAAATAAACCCAACTATTATTTTTAAAAAGTCTCTAGTGTTATTCTAGATATAATAAAATAAGTTTTTAGAGTCAATCATACTTCGATAATTTTATAAAAATATTTGAAGGTTAAATAGACCTTATTTTTCACATAATAAATCATTTTAAAAATATTTAAAAACTCTACACCCACACATTCAATCACATAGGGGTCAAATAACACATATTCACATATCCAATAAATCAAATCTCATATACATTATTTTTCTATTTAAACTCTATTTATAACTATTTTTCACATTTATCGAATAACCACTACTTCAAGTAATTATACAACTTTACATACTCTCATTCATATAATCACAGGAACATATATAATACTATTCACATCACATATTTTTAACATACTCCACTTAATTCTCTTTTTCAATAATATCATCAAATCCACTTTTCATATAATCGCCTTTTACGGGTCGCATCTCATCGAACGGCCCGTCAGTCATTCTGTCTTGATCATTATGCACATACCATAACTTAGGTCTTATATTATACTGACTCGTCAAACTGGAATAATATATTTTTAAATATTCCTTTACTAATTCACATTATTTGCAAATAAACCACATATTTTATATTTTATTTACATAATATTTTTCGCGAAAATCCTGAATGTTACACACCTGACTTAATCATTGGAAATCCTGATAGTGGTGTTAAGACCAGAAAAGCCACTAAAAATAATTGTGTCTACCATTTTTTTCTATCTCAAACTGAACCTAAGAAGGTGGAAGAATCTCTTCAAGATGCTGATTGGATCACATCAATGCAAGATGAGCTCAATGAATTGAAAAGGAACAAAGTATGGACATTGGTACCAAGACCAAAGAATAGATCAGTAGTTGATACAAAATGGGTGTTCAGAAATAATACTGACAGTGAGGGTATTATTATAAGAAATAAAGCAAGGCTGGTTGCAAAGGGTTATTCACAATAAGAAGGCATTGATTATGATGAGACTTTTGCTCTAGTTACAAGGCTTGAGGAAATCAGAATTTTTCTAGCCTATGCTGCTTACATGAAGTTCAAGGTGTTCTAAATAGATGTGAAGAGTGCATTTCTCAATGGTGAACTTGATGAGAAAGTTTATGTTGAACAACCTCTAGGGTTCATTGATCCAAAATATCCAAATCATGTCTACAAATTAGATAAGGCACTCTATGGACTAAAATAAGTTCCAAGAACCTGGTATAAAATACTTGCTCAATTCTTATTAGAAAGGGGTTTTAAAAGAGGTAAAATTGATAAAACTCTATTTTATAAGTACCATGGTAAGCACTTTTTATTAGTTCAGATATATGTTAATGATATCATTTTTAGTTCCATTAATGATAAACTCTGTGAGAGGTTTTCCAAGCTAATGCAGTCTAGATATCGAATGAGCATGATGAGAGAGTTAAGTTATTTTATGGGATTACAAGTCAAGCAGACTGACAAAAGGTATCTTCATTAATCAATCCAAATACACAAGGAATTTTCTCAAAATATTTGGAATGCAAGACTGCTCAACTGCATCAACTCCCAGGACCACTGTAACCAAGTTAGATTTAAATACTGGTTCTTCAGTAGATATAACTAACTACAGAGGTATGATTGGTTCACTCCTATATTTGACTGCTAGTAGAGCTGATATCATAAATGCTATATGTCTGTGTGTAAGGTTCCAAGCTTATCCAAGGGAACCACATCTGTTAGCTGTAAAAAGAATTTTTAAATATCTCAAAGGCACCATAAATCTTGGATTGTGGTATTCGAGAGATTCAGATTTTAAGCTAATTGGATATTCAGATGCTGATTTTGTAGGATGCAAAATAGAAAGGAAAAGCACTTCAGGAAGCTACCAATTTTTTGGTGGTAGATTGGTTACTTTTTTTAGCAAGAAACAAAAGTCAATTTCCACTTCAACTGCAGAAGCTGAGTATATTGCTGCAGGAAGCTGTTGTGCACAAATTCTTTGGATGAAGAATCAGTTACTGGATTATGGGTTAGAGTATTATGAAATTCCTATATATTATTATAATCAAAGTGCTATTGCAATAACAAGAAATCCTGTACAACATTCTATGATAAAACACATCAGCATAAGGTACCATTTTATAAGCATGTGATAGAAGGTACTATAGAATTGCACTTTATTCCTACAGATCAATAACTATCAGATATCTTCACCAAACCACTTTGTGAAGCCACATTTACAAGATTGGTGAATGAGTTGGGAATGATCTCAGGATAGTTCTCAAATACTGATGAATAAGTTTTGTTCTGTAACAGGAAAATGAGTTCAGAGTTTGGTATCTTTTTCTATATATCGGTATTTCTTAAAGTCTGATAACTGTGTTATACACTGATGCCATGTATTCATGCTAGTTATTACTTGAAAATTCTAATATAGTGTTAAATCATGATATTTAAACTCTGACAGTAGTTACATGATAAACTCTAATTGTATGGTTAAGTACTAATATTAGTCAAACTCATGTATTAACTTATAAACTCCGACAGTAGTTAATTAAATACTGATAAACTCCGATAGAATAAAATTAAATCAGTATTTTAATTAAATAACTGTATTTTAGTGGGTGATTGTATGCAAATGATTAAAAGTGCATAGTTGGTGGCGTGTATTTAGGAAAAATGATTGAGTAACTATACAACATTACCTTGTGTAACTTTGCACGCATTTACTACACCTTATTATCTGTTCCATGATTATTTTTCTGTGCAATAACAATGTTAGACATTGAATGCTAAGAATATAACACGGGGGGGGGGGGGTGAATGTGTTTCTTGAATAATTTTGTCTTTTAAAACTTGTTTGGATTTTGGTGAACAAAGCAGTTAACAATTTGTAGAGATATTGAAATAAGCATAAATAACACAAACCCACAATATCAAAAACTCACTTTATTGTATTAATTAAGTTTGTCTTGCTACAAAATCCGTGTTCTTGTAAATTAAGAACTCAGCTTCTATTTTGAGAGAATACAAGAAAATCAAGATCTGTTTGTTACATCTGAACTAAGGACCCGTGCATGCTTTATAGACTAGCAACACGGGTTTACAAGAATTGCACTAAAATGCAACACGGGTTTACAAGACTTGCACTAAAATGTACTAAACCATTTTCTAAAGCAACCTTTTTCTATTTTCATTTATGGCTTAGCAAATCTGTGCAGAATCTAGCAGGTCTGTGATGTAATATCCGGGACATAGCGTGTAATTATTTTTATCAATAAATGATTATTGTGTGATTATTATGTGAATTTTGGTGAATTATCTGATGATTGATATTGATATTTAGATGTATATATGTGATAAAAATATGAGTATGTTAATTTTAATATGTCTAGAATAAAATATAGATAATTATGATATTTTTCTTATAATTTTTGGATTGTTATATGATTTATAATGATTTATAGATTTAATAATTATTTTTTGTATAATTACAAAACTATTTTATAAAACCAGGAATCGTCCAACTTCAACCGTTTTTACGTTTTTACAGCCCGAAACTCTTCAGAAAACTCCTTCCTAACCTAATCTGATAATTCCGAACATTTTCCGTGCTTTGACTTTTTCGATCTAGATTACGATTTGACCCGTACGTGTCCCGACGCAAAATCTTCGATACGATTATTTTGATAGATCAACAAAACCCGTATTCTCGAAAGACGGGATATTATTACATTATTTTTGTATAAGTGTTTTATAAAAAGCTCGGTTTGGATAATTATCCAATACGGGTATCAAATCAGATCGTTTTTGCAGTTACTTAGCGGCTAAGTAACTTATTTTTCGATCCAATAAGATCCAACGCGTATTAATATTCCATAAATATAAATAGCCCTTTTCTTATTTCATTTTATTCGTATAATAATAATCAACCAGATAAAACCGATATATTACAGAGAAAAACCCCTAAAAACACTGCGTTCTTGAAAATCAAATTCACAAACGAAGGCGTTATCGAATTCAAAATCAAGCGTGCCATAAATCAAATCGAAACTCTCGAAAAGCTCTTTCATAATCAATCATCCATTTCAGTGCAGAAATCAAGGTGATTTTATTATTTAATTGTTTTAATTCGAATTAATTAGTGATTAAAAGAGGAATTTTTGATTTTGATGTTGTTTATGAGATTTGATGCTTGAATCATGTAGATAATTTTGTCCTGATCATTTTGGTATATTATATAACTGATTTGGAGTTCAATAACATGTTCAAATTACGGTTTGATTCTCGAAATAAAGAAATTATGGTTTAAATCGTTTGAATGTTCTTAATTCGAACTGGGGATTTTATTTTTGTTGATTCTGGGTACGATTGATTAGTACCATCCTGTAGATCGTGTCATGAGCAATCAAACCATGTTAACAAATAGTATTTTGGATGCCTGAATCAACTCGCCGGTAAAGCTCGAAGCTTCGCCGGCGTTAATGGCGTTCTCGCCGAGGAAGCGCAGCCTGGGGTTATAAACATAAACCAAGCATAGATACGACTTGCTGCGAGGCTCAAGAGTTTATTGGTGTAAAGAATTACGTCAAACGAATCGTGATATGCACGAATTGGACTCGCCAGAATCTGCATTTTTTCGGCGGCTTTTGCTATTCTTGGTGACCCGTTCGGGTCGATTTTGACCCGGGGTTTGAACCAGTTTTGATCCAAATTTTCCCAAATCAATTCTCAAAACCTGTTTTTGCAATGCCGTCATTGAAGTTTCAAGATTTTTACAAATGTTAGATTTTTATTTTTAAAAATTATAAAAATGGTATTTTATTTATATATATTTGTAGAAAATTGTTTTTAATTATATTAAATTCCAAAAAATCAATTTTTTTAATTCTGAAAATTATTTTTAATTTAAAAATAATTCTTAATTATTTAATTAATTAATTTTAATTGAAAAATAATTATTTTATTAGTCAATTAATTTAATATTATTTGATTAGTTAATTTGATTAGTTATTAATTAATTTTAATTGATTATTTAATTAGATTTAATTATTTATTTGGATTTAAAAATTTTGAAAAATATTTGCGAGCTTTAAAATTTTATTTTAAATTATTTTCAAGGCTCGATAATTATTGTTAAATCATTTCAAAGTAAGATTCGGTTGTTCGAACCCTATTATTTAATTATAAAATGATTCGAAGACCCGTTTAAATTCTGAAAAATGTTCGAAAATTCGTATTAAATACCTGAAAAATTATTTTAACCCCGAATCTTCTTTGAATAATTATTTGATTAAATATCTTATGTGCTACGTGCTATATGTGATCCGATTGATGTATAATATGACTGTATGTGTATTGTTTGATGGTTTTATCATAACTTTCAATGCGACGTCGGATTTTAGTGAAATGAAGGGTAGATAGATGTTTATAATGTGTAGAATGATATGAGAATTAATATTGATACGTACATGTAATGTTTAACAGAGGAAGCGAGACGTAGAAAGGGAAAGCAAGTAGTCAGTGAGTGAGAACCAATTTAGAAGTACAAGTAGAGTAAAAGCGAATTGATAAGGCAAGTGCTTCTGCTCTTTCTTGTAGTTTAATTGCCAGTATTTTCGAACTCTCTTCATTATGTTGCAAGTATTCCAAATAGTTCTTGTCCTATATTGCAAGTACTTTGAAGTACTTAACCCTAAACTCTGATTATTGTTATTGATCTTGAGCCGTAAGCCTTATTCTACGTAAACCATGGATTGTTAAATTCTCAGATACGATACTACTCCATATAAACATATCTACCATATATTGATTCTTGATATGGAATTGTTTAACATACAAACCTTATTGCCTTGTATAACAGAAGACCAATCCTTGTAATCATTGAATCCTTACTTTCTGATTATTTCCTTGATTGAAAGTCAATCTTTATGTTTACTTTGTTATACCTTCATGGAATTGTGAATCACCCTATGCTTCGAGATAAATATTGTTTATGTTTCAGTTTATTGATTTACATTGCTTATTATGTTGTTATTATATAAATTAGATTATTTTTGAATATGGACCAGATTCGTGGTCGGACCAGATTCGTGGTCATAATAGGCCAATGTGTGCCTTGGATCCAGTATATAGAGCAAAGATGGGAGCCTTGCTCGGGGTTAGTGCGTGACTGATCAACAGCCTAACCTTGATTTTTAAAATAAAAGTTAATATCTAATTCTAACCATTGTTTATCAAGAAACTTGATTTCTTATATCATTTCAATTGATCATTGTTAATCTCAGTGATTGTCATTATGACTTGCTGAGCTAGTTAACTCACTCTTGTGAATCTGTTTATATTCTTTTCCAGTGAAAAAGGAAATTGGTGGTAGCGAGGATCCCCAGACAAGTGTGCGAGCTAGGTTTCCAGGTTGAAATGGAATAAGCTAGCAGATGATGTTTGGCTTAGTTATGTTGATAGTTTGTAATAAAGTTTTACTTTAGTTGTAAGATAAGTAAACTGGGATTTGGTACGTTTGTAATATAAATAAGGTTGTGGTTTATGGGCATACTTTAAACTGCTACGATTCACGGAATATGGTAAGTAGGGTCATTGCATATATATTATTATATTCATAAACAGGTTTATATATGGTGTGTGTGTGTTGTGGACCCCAAACTTTTGACCTGGGTTTGGAGGGCGCCACATATGACCACCCTTTGTCCAGTTAATCGTGGCACTTGATCTTGTATTCTTCAAGCTGCTTTGTAGACTTTTCAATTGAGTGAATGAATTGTTTATTGATTGATAATCTTGAATCTTGAACTTGGTTGCATTCTGAATTTAAGAAGTATATCAAGATCTCCTATTTTTTCTATAGATAAGTGACATCTCGATAAGTATAATGACTTATCGAGATATCTGAGTTCTCTATAGGTATATTTGACTTGTCGAGATCTCTAAATCCTTACATGTGAAATGACTTATCGATATATCTGAGATCTCTACATGTATAAAAGACTTGTCAAAATCTCTGAGATCTCTATATATACATGTTAGGTCCGTAACCAAATGTAGAGGGGGGGTGAATACAGTTTATACAATCAATTCAATAAAGCTTCAACAGAATCAACAATTTTTATATTAACAGATAAAAACTGATTATAAACGTACACTCTCAAAAGGATGCACAAATATCCTTAAGAGCTTCTAGGTTATGCGAATGATATAACAATGTTCACAATACTTATAACATTAACCTATTTTATGATTTATATAGAGCACAACTACACAATGTATAAGGAATCCTATTCTATCAATAAAAATGAAATCTATTACAATACTTCTGAGATGAAGTCCTTCACCGCCTTGAATTTCTGATTTCCTTTTCCTCCTCAAATATCTACTGAAGTGACAAATCCTGATGACATCATCTTTTGATCATCAAGTACTGATATAATTACTATTGATGTCACTCTTCAGTAAATGCTGATATAAGTTCTGATATGAACTTCTGATAATTTTTGCTGATATCATCAATTATATCTAACAATCTCCCCCAACTTGTTCATTATGATAATATGTACAAGTTCTAATTTAATGATGTCAAAACTATCTGAATGCAGAAATTAAGTAAGCATATTCTTTCTTACTTCAGTGAATATCAAGCTATACTCTTTATTCTGAACTCTAACACGGTTTGGAAAATCTTCAAGAAACTTCCTCAGCAGATTATCTTCCATTACATCCAAATACCATTGCATCCTCTGTTTATGTTCCTTTAGTTCATATGTTGATTTATCATTCTGATAGATGGCAACCCTGAGATTATGTAACTTTGAATTTCTAAGAGATAGATCATCCAGCTCCAGAAACCCAATTTTCTTTCCATTAGGATTAAAGGTTAAAACTTTAGTCCCTAGACTCATTTATATCTTGGCTTCTCTAATAGGTATATCAACACCATATTCAGTTTGATCAATGTACTTTGGAATGTAGTTTGATTTATAACAAATTCCTTTCTGCTTTAACTGTATCAGGTTCTTTATGAATGTAGACCATCTGGTAGTTACAAAATTTGTTACCTTGAGAATTGTAGTAATAAGTTCTAATTCATGCCATTATTTGTCTCTTAACTGTTCTTGATTCAACCTTAAACTTCTCCCAGACTCCAGAAAATAGACTATTTTCTCTTCAGCGTGATCAATAACAATTTGCACTGATATGATCTTCTATAAGTCTTCAAGCATTACATTTTCTCTAATTTCTGTCAAGTTAGAATGCTTTCTTAAAGTCAAAGCATCTCCTATAAATGGATCATCAACATTTAATCTTCCAAGTCCACTTGTGTTTCCACGTTTTATAGATTGAGAACTTCCAATATAATTCTTCTTTAATATTTCAGAAGAATCTCTACTAAGTGCTGGTTTCTTGCTTCCCCATAGTAGCTTCTTCTTTTCTTCAAAAGTAAGTTCTGGCTTATCAGAGACTATGTCTTCAGAATCAGGATTTGATAAATCCGCTTGAATTTGATTTGAGAAATCAACAACAAGAGTAGAATCAGAGGTTGTGATTGGTTGAATAACAACTTCTTCTTTAACTTGAGCAATGTCAGAGGTTAAATTCAGTTTATCAGCCATTCAGCTCCATAAATCTTCCTTCTTTGGTGAGCTTGGCTGATTTCTTCTTCTTCAGTAATTTCATCAGTATCAAAAGATTGAGCAACTGTATAGATTGGATCTATTAGTATTTGTGATTTACTTGCTTTAGATACTGATTTCTTCTTTAAAGCAACTTTGGCTTTAGGCTTTGAAAACTTTGACTTCTCTCCTATCTTCTCTTTCCCTTTATGCTTCTTGTTAGCAGTTAAAATAACTTGAGATCTGAAAGATCTTTCATCCTCTGCCTAACTTACCTCCTTTATAACTACACCTATGGTTGGTCTGTTAAAAGGATCATCTTCATAAAGTACTTGAGAGATAACAGCAATATCAGTATTTGCTGTCTTCATAGAATTCTTGAAGTCTTCCTCCATTTGATTTAGCTGTTCTAGATCAAATCCTGGATTTTCTCTTTCAAAGATTATTTCACTCACCTCAGAGTCAAATGATTGAATCTTTGGATCCTTGTAAAATAGATTTTTCTTTCTTCCTTTTAATTTCATAGTTTGAAGATATTGACTTGCTTTAGCACTAGCTTCTATCTCCAGAATACCTTGGTCTTCATCAGCAATTGTGACTTGTAAAGATTGTTGCATTGCTGTTATCACAGTCAATTCTTTAACTCTTTTTTATTTCTCTTACTCTCTCCACCTTGTCTAGATTAAGATCTAGTGATTTCTTTTGATGAACCACTAACACCAAATAGCTCTTCACCTCTTCTCCTTTCACTATCCTTCTGTCCGCCCTTATTACCTCCATCAGGATTTTCATCATCAGTATTTATAAATGTCAGCTATCTGCATTTAGATTTAATAATTTTCTTCCCCTTTTTGCCATCATCACCAAGCAGTAGAGAAAGAATCAGCTCCATTGAATTCTGTACCTCAGTAAGTTGATCAGACATTTGAACTTGTTTAGCTTCCAATATAGCTTAACTGGCTTCAATTGCAGTTTGTCTGGAAACTATCGGTGCAATTTGTTTCTGAATTTCCAGATGAGTAGTCAGCCTTGAAGAAATCAATGATTCTTTGATCTGATTGATTTGAGAAGTAGTTGCTTCTTGAGCTGTATGCAAGGATCTGACAACCATGGTTGATGCTTTCAGATGATTCAGTATATCAGGATTCTTAATCTTCTGTTCTTCTATTTCTAGATGTGCAACAACTTTTATTCTGGAAATAGGATATGTATCATCTTTCCATTTGGCATTCCAGAGATTATCAAAATAATCTTGTTCCTTCTTAGTATCTAACTCTTTTATTTTCTGTTGTCTTACATGTATAGGCATATCTTCAGGGAAGAAAAGATCATCCTTAGGATCTATAAGAGCATTTGAAACATTAGCTTCTTCACCATCATTAGATTCTTTAATAGCAACTGGATTTTGCACTATTTGCTGAACTGCATCACCAGCTTCAACATGTAGAATAAAATTATAATTGGTGCATTATATGATCCAGCAGCTTCAGAAGCTTCCATACCATCAACAGTTAACTCCACATCTTCAAGAATTGTAGATAAATGAACTGGAGCTTTGAAATATTCTTCCAGAATCTCAGTTCCTGTAGAGTGCTGTGGTGACCCTGAAATGGATGAAACTTTATGAATGGACTGATGTGCTACTTTATCTTCAGCAAAAATAGGGATTACTTCAAGTGGTGGAATAGTAAAGTGAATGGACTATTTTTCAACAAAAACATGGATTGTCTCATGTGGTGGAATAGTAGAATGTATGGACTGCAATAAAGTATCAGTACTTAGACTTGTAGGGAGATTAACAACACTTGGTACATCAGAGTTTATTTGAGGTTCAACAAACTGTTGTTCAGCATATGTTTTTTTAGTACTCTGTGCACGTATAAACATATAATAAGTAAAACTTAATCTCTCTATTCTTTTAGAGTAGTCTCACTACTCTTCACACCACACATCTCATGACTTTTAATAGTCAGAGCTTCCTCACAAGGATTACTAAATCCCATCTCTCATCTACCTCTCCTTTTTCGAGGAAGGATCATGCATCTCTTTACTTCTGTTTTTCTCTAAATCTTTTCACACATCTCACAGAAAAAGCTCAGAAATATTTTCCTACAAAAATAAGAGGTGGCTAAAGAAGGGAGATATATGGTCATACAACTAGAGCTAGTCCTTAGATAAGGTCTAGAAATAATCATACCAACATGATTTAAAACATGAAAAATAAATGATGAAAATACCAAATCATTATTTAGAATAAATGCTAATAAAGTAATACCAGTATTTATACCTTGTGAATCTGAAATCACAATTAAACTCACAGTTAACAATGTGGTTATGACAGTTGTTGTTCACCAATTATGGGAACCTCCATTTGAATTGGAGAGGATTTGACCAGGTTACTGTCAGGTACCATGATCTCAAACCTTGTTCTTCTTGTAAAGAACTAAAACTTGAATGTGTTTATCGAAAGCTTTCACAGAGTGTTCAGTAAAAACTGATGAAACCCCTGTGTCTCTGTTAGTATCATTAAGATCTACCTCAGAATGTAGTCTCTAACCAACTTAATATTGTTTCTTAGTGGTGAGCATAATTTTAAGAATTATGTCACTTGATTGTTGGCAACATTTTATAAATGGATTCAAGTGTTTCAATTGTAAGAAGAAATTTAAGATATAAGATTTATGATATTGAGATTGAGTGTAGAAAACTTTTCTGGTGGGAAAAGAAAGTTTTAAAGAATGTTGATAGAATATAACACTCAAAGATTATAATTCTTTTGAGATCAGAATTAAATCTTTCATAAATTTCTTCTGTTACTTCAGTTTCTTCCGATAATGTGCTCAATCTGTACTGTAGTAAACATATGAACTCAAACAGAGATTAGTTTCTCACATGTACTATTGAAAAATTTCTAAAATTAAGCATGCAGTACTGATTTGAATATTAACAGTCATAAGCATTCAAGCACAAACAAGACAGTAAACATTCATTCACTTAATAAGTCAAAGAAGGAAAAGATATTTTCATTAATATTTAAGAAGACGAGTACAAGATTTAGATTTCTACACATAAAAATCTTAAACAATCTAAATACTCAGACTTCTTCTTCTTTTCATCTTCTAGCTTCTTCATTGTCCTATGATGGAAGATGCATGATATAGAACCTGCAAGAGAAATTATATTCTCTTGCAATGCTAACCATTCAAGGTGACATTGTTCTTCCTCGAGGCGACGTTGAACAGCCTCCTCAGCTCTTCTCATCTCCTCAAAGTGAACATCCATTCCGAAAAGATGAAAAAAGAGAGTGTCATACTAGACAAGTTGATCAAAAATCGACTGTGGGATTTCAGATGAAGAATAATCTTGGCCATTAAAGATTACCCTGAGACGAAAGGGGTCAAAGTACAGCATTCCATATTCACGATTAGCAACTGGTCGATATACTTCATGGGTAAGAGATAGACGGTGGCCACAAATTTTGAGAATGCTGAATGAAGAAATTTAAATATATTTGAGGTTTGTGAATGAAAAGGCAGTGAGAAGTTTTGGAAGATGAGGGTTTGTATTTATAGCAGAGGAGATAGAAACTGAAAAGACTCTTTGATTTAACCATGTAATAATTAAACATAATACGTATACACGATTACGTGTATCTAGGTAAATAAAAAGTAATCTCTCTCTTCAGATTCCTATTCCCAATGTAAGTACTCAAGTGTTAATAAATACTTACATCAGTAGCTAACCCATTTAAGAAATTAAAAGATATTTCACTAACTCACTGTTAATTAAAAAAATACCGAGTAACCATTCATTTCGAATAAATTCAAAATAATCAATGAAATATAATAGTTAATCAAGGTTTGACCATTATCAGTATTTAACAATTACTGTGAGAATTTATTAGTCAAAGCAAATTTAATTAATATCAGAGCATATACGCATAATCAGTAGTTCAACATGCAACTATCAGCTAAGTGTTCGCCCTAAAATACACGCAAAAATACATGCAAATGCACGTGATCACAATTAGTATAAGATATAAGTCAAGTTCGTTCCCCACAGAGACTAGTTTAGGTTAAGTTCAGATTATGCACTTAAGCAACAATGTATGATTATCGTTCACAGCTAAGACAAGTGACAAGTTTGAGTTGATTTACTACTTAAGAGAATTAACTAGCATATATTAACTAAGAGATTAAAACTGAATTAACTATATGAGAATAAAACATGGGATTCTAACTTCATTAAATACTTCATTCAAAGTTTATGTCTTTAACCCTAGCATGTGTTGGTGATGACAGCTAATCAGATAACATGAAATTAGTATACGCTAACTTTCGTTATACGTATACCCTACTACTAAGCATCCACAATTAAGATAAAAGATAGAATACACCAGTTATGCTTAGACCCTATATGTCTATAAGATTTGAAAACATAACGGTTTAAGAGCAAGTTATCTATCGTAATTACATAGGGTGAATAAGATGGTTAAAATTACCCACGAATTATGCATGTCAATTCATACATAAACCTATGCCTAGCATGGCAAGTTCTAAACCTCTATATTCATTGTCGCTTCAATGGAGATTAACAAACAATCGTATATGTTAGCTACGCATCAAAGACGAATAAGTACAACCAAACTAGGAAATCATAATTCACCACACACTAAAAAATTAGAACAATTAACTATTGAAATCCATAGATAAATCTGCTAGAACCCCATGACAACGATTAGTTCATAATCGAACTTATTGTCACCATGGGTTCCAATGAAAATATGATAATGAACAATATAAGAATACTAGGGTTTAAAGGCAAATTGAAAATAAGCATCAAAGTATCAACTACTTCTCCATAGCCGTCTTGTGCTCTCTAGGTCTTCGTATTGCTCTCCCTTGGCTCCTTGTTATTAAAAATGACTTTTTATTGGTTTATATAGGCCTCAGATGGACCTGGTCTCTCCAAATCTTCAATTTCTACTAAAATCGGGATTTTGGACAAAAAGGGTTGCGCGTGCGCACGGGTTTGGGCGCGATGCGCAGGTTTTCGATAGTAACAAAGCGCAGGCGTGCAGGTTTGGGCTCAGGCACGCGGGTTTTCTGGATTTTTTCTGCTATTCTTCTTTAAGCCGTATCTTGGGTTCTGCTCGTCAGAATTACGCGATTCAACTGCCCACGCGAGGATAACGAGATTCTCTATAACTTGAGAATGGACTAGACTTTAAAATCTCTTATTATCATAAAATTCTTTTAAATCCCTTTCCTCCTATGAATGATGCCCTGCAATGCAATTTACACAAAATACATCAAAAATACCAAATACTTGGGTCCAAAATACCAACATAAGCCTGAAATGAAGCGTTCCAAGTGGATATAAATTCCACTTATCACTAAGGATCATAGAAGTTAATTGCATGTTATCATAGCATCAATATTTAGCACAAAAATCAGTATCTAACAAGTACTAACACATAATAAGATACCATACTTCAAATATCAGCAGTCTTAATTATCAGAGTTTGAAAAAATTCCTAATATCATTCCCAATTCATTCACCAATCTTGTGAAGGTAGCTTCACAGAGAGGCTTGGTGAATATATCTGCTGCTTGCTGATCTGTTGGAACAAAGACCAATTCCACTGTATCTGCTTCCATATGTTCCCTTATGAAATGGTACCTGATGCTGATGTGTTTAGTCATTGAATGCTGCACTGGATTTCCTGTCATTGTAATAGCACTTTGATTATCACAATATATAGGAATAACAGAAAAATCTAACCCATATTCCAGTAACTGATTCTTCATCCATAGAATCTTAGCACAACAGCTTCCTGCATCAATATATTTTGCTTCCGCAGTTGATGTGGAAATTGACTTTTGTTTCTTGCTATACCAAGAAACCAATCTGCCACCAAGAAATTGGCAGCTTCCAGAAGTGTTTTTCCTGTCTATTTTGCATCCTGCAAAATCAGCATCTGAAGATCCAATTAGCTTAAAATCTGAATCACTAGGATACCAGAATCCCAGATTCATGTGCATTTGAGATACTTAAAAATTCTTTTCACAGCTAATAGATGAGGTTCTCTTGGATCAACTTGGAACCTTGGACAGATAAAGATAACATACATGATATCAGGTGTACTAGCAGTCAAATATAGGAGTGAGCCAATCATACCTCTGTAGTTAGTTATATCTACCATAGAACCAGTATTTCAATCTAACTTGGTTACAGTGGCCATGAGAGTTGATGCAGTTGAGCAGTCTTGCATTCCTAAATCTTTTGAGCAAATTCCTTGTGTATTTGGATTGATTTATGAAGATCCCTTCATCATTCTGTTTAACTTGTAACGCCTGAAAGTAACTCAATTCTCCCATCATACTCATTTGATACCTGAACTGTATTAGCCTTACAAATCTCTCACAAAGTTTATTGTTAGTAGATCCAAAAATGATATCATCAACATATATCTGTACTAATAACAAGTCCTTATCGTAGTATTTATAAAAGAGAGTTTTGTTAATTATACCTCTTGTGAAACCACTTTCTAGCAGAAATAGAGCAAGTGTTTCATATCAGGCCCTTGGAGCCTGCTTCAGTCCATAGAATGCTTTATCCAGTAAGTAGACATGATTTGGATACTTGGGATCAATGAACCCTGGAGGTTGTTCAACATAATCTTCCTCTTCAAGTACTTCATTTAGAAATGCACTATTTATATCCATTTGAACATTTTAAACTTCTTGTGAGCAGCATAGGCTAGAAAAATTCTAATAACCTCAAGCCTTGCAATTGGAGCAAATGTCTAATCATAATCAGTGCGTTCTTGTTGTGAATAGCCATTTGCAACCAGTCTTGCTTTATTCCTTGTAACGATGCCCTCACTGTCAGTTTTGTTTCTGAAAATCCACTTTGTTCCAACTACAGATCCATTCTTTGGTCTTGGCACAAGAGTCCAGACTTTGTTCCTTTCATATTCATTAAGCTCCTCTTGCATGGTTATAACCCAGTCAGTATCTTGAAGAGCTTCTTCAACCTTCTTGGGTTCAGTTTGAGATAGAAAAGAATGGTAGAGATATTCATTTTGAGTGACTTTTCTAGTTCTTACACCACTGTCAGGATTTCCAATGATCAAGTCAGGTGTGTGTGTGTGTGTGACTTAGACCATTTTCTTGCAGATGGAAGTTGACTCCTTGAAGAAGACCATGCCCCTTGATCCATGAATTCTCTGTTATTTCTTTGACTAGTACCAGTGTTCCCATTGTTATCAGCATTTGACTCATAAGAGTTTGAGGAAATTGAGTCTGATGATCTATTTACTGATGTTTCTTGAGTTGAATCACTTGTTAAAGACTCTAGGGATTTGAATCATGTTACTCCCCCTCAACATATGCTTTAGTGTTAGAAGAATTTCCACTATTATGTGGATCATCAGAGCTTTGAGTGATATCAAGATTTACTGTATCAAGATTAGGATTTAAAATTTCAACATACGGTACTTCAGTATTAAATCTCAATTTGTCATGGTCATCTGCATCTTCTAGACCTGTAATATTCTTGTCATAAAAAAATACATATTTAGATTCCATGACTGTTCTTGTTTTCAGATTATAATCTCTGAAGTTTTTTGTAGACAAAGGATATCCCACAAAAATGCCTTCATCAGCTTTTAGATCAAACTTGGTTAGCTGCTCCAGATGAGTTTTAAGGACAAAACACTTAAAACCAAAAATGTAAAAGTACTTCAAATTTGGCTTCTTTCCCTTCACCATCTCAAATGGTGTTTTACCATGCATGTTGATCAATGTTGCATTCTATGTAAAGCAAGCAGTTTGCACAGCCTCAGCCCAGAAGTAGGTAGGCAATATTGCTTCATCTAGCAAGGTTCTTGCAGCTTCTATGAGAGTTCTATTCTTCCTTTCAATAACTCCATTTTGTTATGGAGTTCCAAGAGCAGAAAACTCTTGTTTTATCCCCTTGAGTTTGCAGAACTCTTCCATAAAGCTATTCTTGAATTCAGTTCTATTATCACTTCTGATAATCTTCACTTTGTATGTTGATCCTTTTTCCAGCTCCCTCACATGATCAAGAAGAATGGATGGGGATTCATCCTTGGTGTACATAAAATACACCAATGTGTATCTTGTATATTCATCAACAATTACGAGTGCATACATCTTCTTGGAAATTGACATACCATTCACTGGACAAAAGAGATAAATATGAAGTAGATGATATGGTTCAAGAATGGAGGATTCAGTTTTACTCTTGAAAGATGTTTTCCTTTGCTTGGCTTTCTAGCATGAGTCACATAAGCCATCAGGATAAAACACTACATTAGGCAATCCTCCCACAAGATCTTTTCTCACAAGTTCATTGATATTGTTGAAATTGAGGTGAAAAAGTCTTTTATGCCAGTTCCAGCTGTCTTTCACAGATGCTCTACTTAGTAGACAAACTTCTGATTCATCAGTACTTGTGAAGACCCTATCTTCATATAAACTACCATGTCTTACACCAGTCATTGCAATCTTGCCATCAGACTTACTGACAATTTCACAATGCTCCTCATAGAAATTGACATGGTAACCTCTGTCACAGATTTGACTCACACTGATCAGATTATGCTTAAGTCCTGCAACTAGAGTTACATTTTCAATGATGACATTTCCAACTTTAATTTTTCCATATCCCAAGATTTTTCCTAAGTTACCATCTCCATAAGAAACACTTGGGCCAACTTTCTCCTCAAATTTTGATAGTAGGGATTCATAACCAGTCATGTGTCCTGAGCATTTACTGTCCAAGACTAGAGTATTCTTCCTGTTACCCTGTGATCAGTAATTGAAATCATTTAGTGTTTTTAAGGACCCGAACTTGCTTGGATCCTTTGGTCTTTTAAGTTTGTTAACATATGCAGCATAAGAATTTTTATCAGAGTTTATGTTAACATCCTTATTATCAATATTTATACATACAGAAACAGATTTTACTTTAATTAAAGAGGGTTTCAGTTTATCATTAAAAAAATGTGATACTCTTTACATGTATAAATAGAGTGCCAAACACTACCACAATGAAAACAAGGACTCTGTGGTTTATATCTAACTGTTCTACTCCTAAACTCTGATTTGGAGAGAATAATATTTATCTCTTTATTCTTCCTGCAAGAATTAGCAAGATGATTAGTACTGCCACAGTTCAAACAAGCCTTTCTAGGTGTATTAAGAGGAGTTACATAATTACCATTCTTATTAACACCTACCTTGTCATTCCTATTTTTCCTAGGCATTTTCTTCTTGTTTTTCATGTGTAGATCCTTCAGCTTTTGCTTAAGCTGTTTCTGAGTAAGTGACCCAATGTTTACTGATTTTGTGTGAACCTGTTCACTCTTATCAGTAATTAAGTTTGATCTAGATGCTACTTGAACCTTCCTCATTGATTGTCTTGACAGTATTAACACTTGGATTAAACTTAATGGTCTTTATCTGAATCTTGTTCAGTTTGACCTTGCTATCAGTATTTACTGGTTTAGTTTTTTCAGATTTTTCAATTTTCTTATCAGAATTAGATCTAGCTGCATATCCTTATCCTGATCCCCAACAGCCATTCTCTAAAATTTCCTGAGTTGTTTTTCCCGAGTTAGTCCAAAGTTTAATAACCTCCCTTTCTTTAGCTAACTCCTTTTCTAGATAAACATGTTTTTATAACAAATTTTCTCTAACATAAACATCATTATCTCTTTCTTTTTAAATTTTTAGCATGGAAAGCAACTCAATTTATAGGTGATCATTCCTTCTCATTAACTCAGAGTTTTCACTCTTGATTCTATTATTCTCTAAGGTTTGATCCCTATAACTAACATGCAGAGTCTTAAGAAATAAGCTTAATTCATAGATATTATCAGTATCAAAAGCAATGATAGTCTGAGGTACCTTTAATTCAGCATCATTAGCCTCAGCATCGGTATTTTCCATGAGAGCATAGTTGACTCCATCATCTGATTCTGATAAATCATCCCAGTTTTTCTTCTTTGAGATCAAGGCTTGTTTCTTCTCAGCTCTGGGTATTCTGCAGTCAGCTACAAAGTGTCCAACTCATCACAGTTGTAACATTTCTCCTTCGACTTTTCAAGTTTTCCAGAACTTGATTCCTTCCAATCAGTATTTCTCATGTTGTTCCTCTTATCAGAGTTTGAGGAACTAAAACCTTTTCTGGAAAATCTTCTCCCTTTCTTAAAGTTCTTGTAGACCATCTTCTTGAAGCCTTTAACTAGTAGTGCAACCTTTTGATCCATGTCTTTATTGTTGTCATGATCACTATCGGTATCTGATTCAATATCAGTATTTGAGTCATCATCAGAGTTTGATGATTCAGAATCTGACTTTGCAATCATAGCTTTTTCTTTGGAGTAGCTTTTTCTCCTAGCTTTCTCTTTTGGCTTCTTTTCAACTTTGAGTGCTACTAGTCTAAATTTAGATCCTTTTCTCTTGCTTATTTGTTCCATCTTTAATTCATGAGTCTTCAGTATTCCATAGATCTCATCTAGAGGTGTGTTATTAAGTTCATAGTTATCCCTTATTGATGTGACCTTAAAGTCCCACTTTTCAGGGAGAGCAAGTAAGAACTTCAAGTTTGAGTCCTCCCAAATCATATTCCTTGTTGACAAGAGATAAATCATTCAGAAGCTAATGAAATTTGTCATAGATCTCAGTTAAGGACTCATTGTCTCTTGAGTCAAAGTGCTCATATTCTTGAGTAAGTACTGTCCTCCTGTTGTTCTTGATAGTAGTTGTACCTTGACACTTTACTTCTAAAGCATCTTATATCTCCTTTGTCGTCTTACATCCAATAACCCCATTGGACATAACGCTATCAAGACTGTTGTGCAAGATGTGTCTGACATTAGTATCCTTCATAATAGATGAAAGATCTTTAGGAGTGTAGTCCTTCCTGTCCTTGTCAACCATCTTCTCAGGTTCTCCTGCAACAGAAACAACTACCTTCATTGGTTTATGAGGACCATCATAAATCCTTCTTAGATATTCAGGATCTGTGGCTTCCAAACACATGGCCATCCTGACTTTCTAGATTGGATATTCATGTAACTTCAGGATTGGCACCTTGATTGCTTCATACCTACTCATGTTGCTACTAATCTCTGTTGTGGCTGGGGGTGGTGGTTTTGGATTTTGTGTTTCTTCTTCTTTTTCTGACATTGTAGATTGATTTTTAGATCTTAAAATGTTTGTATATTAACAGAAAGCTCTATACCAATTGTTAGGCCCATAATCAACTGTAGAGGGGGGTGAATATAGTTTATACAATCAATTCGACAAAGCTTCAACAAAATCAACAATTTTTATATTAACAGATAAAAATTGATTACAAACGTACTCTCTCAAAAGAATGAACAAATATCCTTGAGAGCTTCTAGGTTATGCGAATGATATAATAATGTTCACAATACTTATAGTATGAACCTAATTTGTGCTTTATATAGAGTACAGTTACACAATGTATAAGGAATCATATTCTATCAATAAGTACTGATATAAGTATTGATGACGTCACTCTTCAGTAAATGATGATATAGTTCTGATATGAACTTCTGATAGTTTCTGCTGATATAATCAATTATATCTAACAACACAATTCAACTTATCGATATCTCTGAGATCTCTGTATGAGAATTTGACTTGTCAATATATCTCCAATTCTTCACATCTTCATTTGACTTGTCGATATCTCTAAGATCTCTACATGCAAAAATGACTTGTCGATATCTCCAGTTCTCTGCATCTTCATTTGACTTTTCGATATCTCTGAGACTTCTCTATAATCCATTTTGGACTTCTCTACGAGTCATTTTGGACTTCTCGAATGACTTCTCGATATAACTTGATCTGTGACTTGTCCATATCTTAACTTAGAATGTTTTTTATAGAACAACTTTATTCAACTCCAAGCTTCTACATCTTTTCTCTTAGGCATGATCATGGCTTGATCTTCTTCCAGACTTTATTCCTTAGCTTGAATATGTTCACAGAAAAATCCCCCAGTCTAATATCCTAACCATTTTTACAGACTCAAGAAATACATTACAGAACACAAATATAGATTACCATACAACTTAATCTTAAGGTTGTCAATGTGACTTTGTCTTGTTATTATACAGGCATGTCTTGCACAACAAACAATTTGACACGTGTCCCACTAAGTTGAACCGTTTGTGTGTAATAGAGTACAAAGTTATACAAAATCAAATTTTGATATTAAATTATCACTTTATCTCTAATCAAACTCTTTTCACTCTCTCACTACTTGTTCTCTCTCAATTAAACTCTGATAACCTCAACAGTTTTTAAGCTTTTTCAAATAGAGAATCATGTCTTCACCAGCTACTTCTACAGCTTTTACCCACAGTGGTGCCAAGTTTGTCACTAACAACTATGCTGCAATTCCGGACCATACTGGTATTAATCCTGATTATCACATCTTTCAGGAATTTCTAAGTATGAGTGAGGTAGGGTATGCACTCACAAACCCTACAGTTATTTTTGGGGAACAAGTTCTAGCCTTGTGGAGGACTGGACTTTATGATGATGGTGGCGAGAGTGGTAATCTAAATATCACTTTTGAATTTGGTGAGGAAACCAAGGTTGTGACATCATACACAGTAAGAGAAGCTCTTCATCTTCCTGCTCATCCATCTTATACCACTTTCATTGGTGATACTAAGATGAGGAGGTTCTTTACTGAGGTTGGTTATGATAAAGATCTAAAGAACATGGGGCAATTGAAAAGGCCCGGGCTCGGAAAGGAATGAAATATCTATTTTGACTGCATCACCAAGGCCTTCAACAACAAGTGTACCAATTTTGATGCACTTCCCATAATGATACGACAAATTGGGTACTCTCTAATTCATGATTGTAATTATGATTTTGGTAGAGTTGTTTTATATTTTATAGGAGATAGGTTAAAAGCTGATCCTAATTTAGTATATTATGCTAGATTTTGTCAGCTTATCTTTAACCATTGTTTCCCCAATACCCCAATCCCTGCTAATCAAATTATTTTAGTGTTTAAGCTTACTAAAAGAGCTTTTTCTGATTTAATTTTAAATGATAAAGAGAGGGTTGCACTTGAACCTATCAGGTTGCCAATTTATTCCAGGAACTTGCTAATTGCAAGTCTTCCTGAGACTTATGCACAACAGAATGTGCAAAGATCTAAGTTATAACCTATGACGGTTGGGAAACCCCTGTAGTTAACCCAAGCTCTACATCACAAACACTTCCCCAAACACAATCCACCTCAGATGTCTCCCAAAAGGCACATGTTATAAAAAGAAAGAAGTTAGTAAAGTCTAATGTTCCTCAAAAAAACCCACATAACATTATTGTCCATTCAGCTAGGCCTTATGGTTAGAGAGTTGTCTTAAAGTTTGCATAGGACACTGGTGCTAATGCTATTGCTGGGAAATCTGATATAGCACAGAGTGGATTAAAAGTACAAATTTCTCATTCTTCTCAACCTTCAGAAATTGTTAAGAGGAAGCTTGTACTAGCTGAGTCAAAACCATATGATGAGGAGAATGCTCCCTTATCATCCAAGTTCAAGAAATTAAATACTGTTCTACTCAAGCTCCAGTTGCACTACCAACTGAAGTAGGCATAAAAAACATTGATTCTCAAAGCCCTAGACCAAGGAAAAGGAAACTGGTTAAACTTATCTTTCTCGACAAAAGCTGAAACAAGAAATAGATGACGAGGGACATGATGCATTTACTTCACCATAAAAGCCAAGGAATCATAAGGATGACACAAATACTGATGCACCTGTTACAGTTATTAATTCTCTTGTGAAGCTAAAGAGAAGAGTAAGTGAAGTTACTCATGAGCAAGTTGAGAGGACAACCAAGAGGTTGCAGAAACAAGGAAAGTTTTTTGGATTAAACACACAAGAACCTGTATCTCAAAAAAATGCAACAGCTACTACTGATCTAGTCCCACAAGAACCTACAGCTCAAAGTGGTGTAGCAGACATTGAAGATATTACACCTCTTACTACCAAGTCAATCCAAGAATGGAATGATGCAACCATAGATAAACTCACAAAGTGAGGTCTCTAAGGTCAAATATTTTTGTAAGACTGTCGAGTCTCATACTACAAAGAAGACAGCTGGGTTGCAGCTTGCCCAGCACAGGAGTCAGATTCTGATTCTGAGGAGAGGAGTACACAAGAACTTGGATTTAAAAGTAATCTAGTAACTCCTACATCTCCAGCCATACAAGAACCACTACCTCAAAGTGGTAGTGCAGGCTTGACTCCCGGTGCAGTAATCTTGGTATTGGACACAGAAAGAAGGGTACATCATACTCCAACATCAACTGAAATTCTTTCAGTTCCACCATTGGATTCTCTCCCTATTTTAGAAGCTGATGTTCAAATCACTCAAGGTATAAATACTGAATCTTCTTTATCAACATTTAATTTAAATACTGATAGTAGATTGTCAACATTTACTTTATAACTAAATCCTGATGGTATGATCATGTCTAGTCCTTCGTAAAAGGGTACCCCTAGTCATATGACCACATACATCTCTTCTCATCCACCTCTTATTTCTGTAGGCCAAAATTTTCGGAGCCTTTCATGTGAGAATGAGAGAAAAGATTTAGAGAAAAAAAGAATTAAAGAGAGAGATGATCCTTACCTGGAAAAAGGAGAGGTAGATGAGAGTCAAGATTTAGCATATCATCGTGAGGAAACTCAGACTATTAAAAATCATGAGATCAGTGGAGTGAGAAGTAGCGAGACTACTTTAAAAGAATATAGAGATTTAAGTGGTTTTGTGATTCATTTTGCAGGTGCTTAGATTTCTAAAGAAATAGTTGTTGATCTACAACCTGTAGACCCTTTGTCAAACTCTAATGCGCCAAATCCTGATAATTTCCCTATAGTTCTAAGTACTGATACTTTCTTGTAGTCCACTCAAATTCCTTATTCATCCACTCTTATACTCCATGTTCCTGCTATTGATCAAGTTGAAAAACAGTCCAATCATGAAGAAGCTATAATTCCTGAATCACCACAACACTCTACTGGCACTGAAATTCTGGAGTTAAATACCGATGCTCCAGTATATATGGCCACTATTCTTGAAGATGCAGAATTAAATGCTGATGGTATGGCAGTTTCTGAAGCAGCTGGATCACATACTGCTCTCATTCCTGACTTAATCTTAAACTCTAATGCGGAAGATAAAGTAGCACATATAGTCAAGGAACCAGTTGCTGATGATGACTCTGACTGTTCATGATAGTCAGTCTGATGATGGAGATGATATTGATGTATCCAAGATAAATATTGATCTAGATCCTGATGAAGATCTAGATGAAATCATCTTTTCTGAGGGCATGTAAGAAAGAGGAAAGAAGATGAATATAGTTGAAATGGATAAGGTTAACATTAAGAAGTACTTGGATGAAAAATGGGTTTCTAAATGGAAGGATACAAATTATCCTATTCTTGTTGCACATGCTTCTCAACACTTGGAAACCGTTGAGGAACAAATCTCAAATCCTGATATCCTCACTCATCTTAAGGCTTCATCCTTAATGGTCAAGTCCATTCACTATACTCAGGACAAAGCCAACTCCCAAATGGACTAACTCAAGAATGCATTCTATGAGGCAAAATTCAAATCTGAGCTTGAAATGCAAAAGCAATTGAAGCCTATCATTTTCAGATAGGACAAAATTGAAGCCAATCAGGCTAAGAGCAACTCAACAAAAGATGTTTGGCAATTGGATAAGGTCTAACAGTCCATGGAGCTGATTGTCTCCCTCCTACTTGGTGATGATGGGAAAAGGGGGAGATAATATCAAAATCTAAATGCAAACAGCTCCAGCTAAAAGCTGATGACAAAGATGATGCTCCATATGGTGGGAGTAAAGGAGGAAGAAAGTCACTTGAAAAAAAAGGTGGTGATCTAACTGGATCTAGTGGCACTTCGAAAACCACGGAAAATAGCAAGTCTCAAAGATTGTGCTTACAAAAGAACTGATTGTGACTAAAAAGCAAACTCTGGCAGTCACAAATGCTGATAAAGACCAAGGTATTCTAGAGATAGAAGCCGGTGCTGAGGCAAGTCAATTTTTACAAACTCTGAAGTTTAAAGGAAAGAAGACAACTCTATTCTACAAGGATCCTAAAATAACAGCTTTTAATTCTGAGGTGAGTAGAAGGATATTTGAAAGAGAAAATCCTGGAGTTGATCTTGAACAACTGAGGTTAATGGAAGAGGAATTCAAATCTTTGAGACCAGTAAACACTGATACTATCTCACCATATGAAGATATTTCTGGACAAAGGCCAACCAAAGGTGTAGTGATCAATGAAATCAGCCAAACTGAAGTTGAAGGACCTATTCTAAGGTCTCAAGAAATATTAAATGTTGATAGAAGGTATAAGAGAAAAGAGAAGGTTGGTGAAAAGTCAAAGTCCAAGATAAAATGAGCATCTACTAAAACTCAACGGATAGATCCAGTCTATTTAGTGAGCCAAGGCCATGATGATGCTGATGAAGGGAAGGCACTTGAAGAAGAAGCCAATCAGGTTCACAAGAAAAAAAAGGTGATTCCTAGATCTGATTGGGCTGAGAAATTACAAATTATTCCAACCACTGACACTGCTCAAGTTGGAGAAATAATTGTTGAAGCTCAACCAATCACTACCATTGATACTACTCATGTTGTTGATCTCATGAAATAAAAGCTGATCATTCTCTTCGTGAAAGAGCTTAAACTCTGATTCAGAGGGCTCAAACTCTGATAAACCAGAATTGACTTTTGAAGAAAAGAAAAAGCTACTATGGGGAAGTAAGACACCTGCACCAAAGAGGGATTCTTATGAGACCATTAATAAAATCTATAGTGGTAATTCACAAGCTAGAATGGCTGGCAGAAGAGGTTGCTTGGGACTTCCAAATGTTGATAACTTCACCGGTAATGCTTTGATTCTAAGAGAGCCAGGGAATCTGACAAGAGTAGGAGAGAATGTAAATTTTGATGACTTACGAAAGATTCTTTCAGTTCAAATAATACTTGATTTGTATAATACAAATAAGCCAAAAGAAAAGATGTTGTATTTTCTTGAGTCAGGGAAAAGGTTAAAGATTTCTCAAGAGCAAATGAAAGACAAACCATGGCAAGAGTTGAAATATGTCATAACATTACTAAAGGTAATCAAATTACTACTTCCAGATGGTCTGATTATTTGAAGAACCCGGTATTCAGAAAGTAGAGATGAATGACTTACAAGTCAAAATACACTTCAAAGTACATTGATGAATTTGGAAATACTGTTGATATACCTATTGGAGGAGCCTGAGTGACTATGTCTATTGGTGTAAAAGTTCTTACATTCAATCCAAATGGTAAGACAGTTGGATTCTTGGAGCTGGATGATTTGTCACTTGGAAGATCAAATATACATTACCTTAGAGCTGATATCTATCAAAATGATCAATCTATAGAAGAGCTCAAGGATATCAAACAGAAAATGGAGATGTATCTGAATGTTCTTGAAGAGAATCTAATCAAAAAATTCTTTGATGATGCTACTAGATTTGCCAAGGTTGGAGACTAAAGTTAAAGTCTGAAACACTGACTGTAACATTATACATTTGTTAGTATTTATGCATTTAGATAGTTTTGACATCATCATTTAGAAACTTGTACATATTTACATAATGCACAAGTTGAGGGAGATTGTCAGAAAAAATTGATGATATTAGTATTTAACTATCAGAGTTTGCCGATCAACATTTGATTTCAGAGTTTGACAAAGATGACATCATCAGTATTTACCATCAGTATTTGTTGATCAGCATGTGTCATCAGTATTTATTCACATCAGTAATTTTTAAGCTGGAAATCAGGAGATATCAAATGAGGATATATTTGAAGAGATATGACGGTGTAGAACTTTACTTGTTATAGCAATCAATAGATGGATATGTATTAGGATTCCTTATTCAATTGTAACATATCTTCTAGATTTATTGTGTAGTTGTGCAGTATATAAGCACATGTTAGGTTTACATTCTATGTGTATGAATTGATATATCATGCACATAACCTAGCAGCTCTCAAGGATATTTGTTCATACTTTGAGAGAGTATTGTAATCATTTTTTATCCATTAATATAAAAACGGTTCTTTCTGTTGAGTTTGTTAATTCGATTTGATTGTTTAAACTGCATTCACCCCCTCTATAGTTGATTAAAGGCGTAACATATTGGCCTTTTATGTGAGCTAGATTATGAAATGCATGGCGCCGTGCTCAAATACTGATTTGAAATGATAGTCTACTCATTGATCAAGTAAACCTGGATTAAACCATGAAGAAGATGACACATTACATGCCTCGACTTTAATCTATAATATATGGTTAAAGAGATTATGTTACATTGTACATTATTCACAAAAGATTTAATTGATTACCAATTTAATTATTATTACTTAGGTAGCAATGATGTATTATTAGATGCCGCTCATTGGTTATGATTTGAAATTAGATTTAAAATCAATGCCAATATAATAATAACCTAAAGGTTCACACAAATAATGATTGGAAGATTTGTTAGATATGATTTGATGATATCAACATTTACCATCAAAGTTTGCTATCAGAGTTTACTATTGGAAGATATTAGAGTTTATCGAGCTTATCTGTATTTGACGGATCAGAGTTTATTATTAGTATTTGTCTATTAGCATATAGTAAAGCTAGACTCCAGGAAGTAACTGATTCTATCTAGAAGACTTGATTTGCAGAAGAGATATGTCGGTGTAGGACTTTACTTATTTGTAGCAATCAATAGTTGGATATGTATTAGGATTCCTTATTTATGTATATCATATCAACTAGATCAGTTGTGTAAATATGCAATATATAAGCACATATTAGGTTAACACTATACGTGTGCATTATTATTTTATTATTTTGTGTGTAACCTAATAGCTCTCAAGGATATCTGTTCATCCTTTGAGAGAGTATTGTAATAGGTTTTATGTATCAATAAAAAAACGGGTACTGATCATTGATGTAAGAACCCAAATTTTTGACGTTAGTAAAAGACCTATTTGAATAGTAATATATAACAACTCGAATTTTTGAGACCTTGTAAAACGCCTAATGAATAGTAACCCTGAAAGACGGGAAAAACTTTTTATCCCACACTATGTTGTGCATGAGAAAATGAGATTCGAAGTTGATATTATGATTATACATACCAAATGTAATAACCCCAAATTTTGGAATTTTTGAAACCCTTATGAATAGTGTTTTGCTGATTATGCTGAATAAGAAAACTTTTCATGCCACACTATGAAGGGGTTCTTTTATTGATCTTCTAAGATATTATTAGTACTCTATGTGGTATATAAGTGTATGTAAAGATCGTCAGAATCCAAATCCGAACACTTTGATTTTTCCCGGAAATCTACCAGATATAGAAAGAATTGAGTATAAGGTAACAGAATAAAAAGGATTTAAATTCAAGGATTATAAGAAAGGATCATAAAAGGAATATAATGTATTGAGAAAGGTTAAGGAAACCTAAGTAATAAGATCCCGGGTATGATCCCTCAAACGATAAACGAAAACGAAAGTTAAGCGAACCGTATAACAGATCAGCGGTCATTAGGCAAGTAATTAGAAGTTAATCAAAGAGGTTAGTGGGGATGATGTCATCAAACCAATAAGAAGAGGACAAAGGTGGGAGGGTGACATCACTTGATGACATAAGCATGACCAAAGCAAAGTGTGTTGTTGGTTGATTTAGAACCACACAAAAGTTACCATGGTAAAAGGTAATAAAACAAAACAAAACAAATCAAAAATCAACCAATCAAGGCAAATCAAAACAAATCACAAAAACACAAAAGCTCTTCCCTTTTCTTCAAAGAAAAGCTCTCGGCTTTTTCTTATTTCAAGAGAAGAATTTTCAAAAATCAAGATCCAACCATTGTTAAATCACAAGGTAATTATCCAAGGTCCCTTATGCTTAGTTATGGATATCCTATAAGTTTGAGCTCCTAAATCATTCACAATCTCTTCCTAAAAATCATGGAAGAAGATGGTGAATAGTGTTTTTCAAGAACTAAATTTTTTGTTCTTGAGTTTTTGTTTAGATTAAGCTTGGATAAGGACTTTTAAGGGTGATTACAAGCTAATAACTTGATTCTCCACTCTCCAAGGAAGGTATAACCCCTCCAAACCCTAACTTTACTTGAGTATTAGGTTTAGTTTTGTTGTTATAATTCATGCGAGGCTTGATTGTTGTGTATGTAAAGGTTAGTTGGTTTTGTGAAGTTTTTAGAGTTGTAATTCTTGCGATATATTTTAGCATGTGATATGATATATATGCATGCCTGTTTCGTAATCTTGATACATATATCTGTTGATTCAGTTGATAATACCTATGCTAGAGATAAGCGGTAATTTGCATATACCCTTAGTATAGGGGACCCAAAGGAGAACATTTTTCTAAAACCGGGAGTCGATGCTCCCGAGTATAATATATATATATATATATTTATATTTATATATATATATATGAATAGTTTTTAAAAACTATGAATCAAATAAGGTTTATTCGATAACCTTATTTTATTAATGAATATTATTTTAAATATTCATTCGAGGACTTATAACTCCGCTTAATTTATTAATGAATATTATTATTTGAATATTCATTCGAGGACTTATGACTCCGATTATTTACTAATTATTATTCTTAATTTTATTAAAGAATAATGTGTCGATAATCAAACTTACTTTTGATTACTCAAATAAAGATAGTACTTTCGTATAAGTATATCTTTGGTTATTTAATATTCTTTGCAAGTACAAGTTTTAAAACTTCTACTTCAATTATTTTTATAAAGATTATTCTTTATGGGAATATTATTTAAATAATAATATTCAGATATTTTCTAATATATTGGGACTGATTTATTTTACTAAATCAGCATCACTCCAAACATTCCTAAAAATGTTTTGCGAGTCTTCAAAATGATTTTTAAAGTTAGAGCGGATCCCAAAACTCATTTTATATTTAAGATCTTCCTTTCAAAGGGGATTTAAATACTCGCTCAAAACCTGAGGGATCCGGCTCTGTGGTGTGTTTTATATTCGCAACAAGGTTGCTATTTTGATAAAAGAGTTTGATTACTTACCCAATACTCGGGAAGTAAAATTCTTGGAACAAGTTAATCCATTAACAGGCACTTCCTGGGAAATATCGGTGAGTTTTCCTTTCCAACTAGATACGACTTCTTGGTGGAGCCGCATCAACAAGTTTCTACTTGGGGAAAGGGGGGACAAGCTTTACGTTTCAGAGTCATGGATTTCATCTGAACTAGGAGTGGCGTAAATGGTCGAGTGGCGCCGGCCCAGCCTTATTATATTGGCCCAAATGGCCTGGAAGTTCCGCTAAGACGGTCCATTCCTTAGGAGTCCAGTGTTCGGTTGACAAGTAAATCCGACAGGTTCTCCTCTACATGTAGAAAATGGTGGGGTTGTACTACTACGACTGATCATCGTAAGTGGTCTTCCTGGCGCGGCAAACTCCCGTAATGAGTTCATCATCCAATTGGATATTTCTGCAACACTACCCAGAGCACTTCGATAGAAAGGCTACGGTTGGGCGATTGTTGAGTGTTGGCAGGGTCGAGTTTTCAAAATGATGTTTCCATCAAATGAAGTATCTCGTAACTTCATTTTATTTTGATGATATTTTAAAGATTGATTCTATACAAGTTTTGTCTTGTAGCTTAATCTATGGGATGAACTATTTATACATTAAACGGTGGTAGTTCAAGTAGTATTCGGAAAAGATATAAGTATATTGGAGTATCTTGTAACTTCATCTTTTAAACTTATATCTAGTTAATGATTGTCTTATGAATGATAAAGGTTTCATGAAAACGTTGAGAGAAGGTCAGATATATTAGATCACCTTGCAACGATATTTTTATACAGTTATAAATTGGAACTCTGTGTATATTATACATGTCAGAGGATTTCAAAGATTGTGAAAAGTATATATGTATATATATACTGAATATTTTGTGACTTAGTCGCGTTAAGATATCAGCTTGGTTCATTTCTTCTTGACCAAGACTTTCATGAGTACTACGAGAATGCTCATATATTGTTAATCATTATACATATTATTTTGGCGGGCTTGTTGCTCACCCTTGCTTTCTTCTTTCATCACACAACAACAGATAGAAAAGATGAACAGGACCAAGCTCCCGATTCGCAAGCGGTTAGGAAACATTCCGCAGTTTCCTGTAGGCGTTGATGCCGTTATAGCCGAGGTAGGATCTACCAATAGGCTAGGCTTTCAACTTCTGATGTACCAGATTTATGTATATTTATGAATTGTAATAATGGCAAAGAAATGTAAATTTATTCAGAAACCCTTTTGAGGTGTAATGGCTTATAATTGTGGAATAAAATGACTTGTGTTATTTTTGGTATTCATCTCTGAGACTATAACTTGTGGTGTGTGTGTGTATATTGTGGGGTCACAGTACGTAGTAGTTCGTTGTTTATTAAGATTAAATGTTATTAAGGGAAATAGAACTCGTGACAACCCGGATCCCCGACCCCAGATTTGGGGGTGTTACACCAAATGAGTTAGCAAATAGTTAGCTAGAGATAGGATGATCAACCAAGGCTAAGCAAATAGTGAGCTAAAGGGGCTAAGCAAGTGGCTTAGCTTGTAATCTACCACAAGCTAGCTAGATTTGTCTCCAAGATTGGCAACATAAATCAAATACTAGGATATAAACTAGAGAATAAAAATTAATATAAGATATCACAATCTATCACTTGCATCATTCCAAGAAGCAACCAAGAAGCATCACCAAAAACTCTCTATTTCTCTCCCACTTCTCTCCATTCGGCCCTTCATCAAAAACCAAGGGAATCAAAATCAAAACCTCAAGCTCTAGCTATGAATAAATCCTCCCATTAATTCTCAAGTTTCCTAACAACCAAATTAAGTTAATATAAATCTTTGAGCTCTTTTTATCAAGGTTTGATGGGTGAAATAAAATCAAGAAAGTTGAGAATGAATAGTATGAATAGTAACTCTTCTATGGTTTCTTAATTTCAATGGTTGTTTTAGGTTCCAAAAACCCTACTAAGCACTCCCAAGACTTCACCATCATCAAGAACACATCACAAGCTCTCAAGAAAGGTAAAAATCTTTGACCCAGCTTTATTTAAGATTTAAGTTCAAGATCCTTTTAGTATGTAGTTGTAAACATAGTTTTGGTGGGAGTATTGTTGTAATCTTGATGTTTAGCTAAGTAGATTTAAGGTTGATTGTTGTTACCTCAAGAACATGATGTTCTTGAGAGGAGTTAGTGTGTTGATGATGATATGTTGATTGTTGGTGGTAGTATAATGATTTAAGGCGTAAACGAAACTCTGATCGTAACCGTAATCTCTTTAAAACGAACAAAACATAACTTTAAGTTTCTGCAGAAATTCCTGAAGACATAAACTGTATTTTCTTGAATAATAACCCTTGATTATGATAGAAAATGTTATAAGGATCGTTTAGTCACTTGAATCGCTTGATTCCGATTTACGGATCAAAAGTTATAGCCGTTTTACTAAAAGTGATTTACGCGACAAAAACTACTACAAATTACTAACTTTGAAAATATAAAGGATCGAATTAAAAATGTTCATAAATCATGAAATATTTACAGATAGTAAGAAATATAGTTTATTAGCTTTGATAAAAATTTCAAGTAAAAATGTTGATTTTTCAATTTTATAAAAATGTCGGAGCCGAGGTCGCGCGGAGTACGAATGTCAAAACAACCCCCTGTTAGGAAACTGTCACTTCGGGATTTTTCACCCCTGTTACTAGAAAACTATTTTCAAATGATGTGTTTTAAATTTTGTCTATATCGGGCACGCGAAAACGGTGCATCAATTGAGTTAACGGTTTGAGAGATATCAACGTTTTAGTGAAAGCGGTTTGAATAGTAAAACTCCGTAGTTGACCGAACTTTTGAAATGCTTTTCACCTAATTAAATTCATTTTATCAAAATAAAACTTTTAGGATAAATATTGCAATCACTCAAGAATCTCCTCGAAGTGGTTTCGTATTAAAATATTAATTTTAAGATTTATTAAAAATGATAGAGTGCAAGTCGTGTAATAGTAATATTCGGTAAAGTCAATTCTAGAAGACCACTTTGACCGTCCGTTTCGACCAAGGAGTGATACTTATTTTGAGATGGTCAAATAATGAAAGTTATGAAGTATTGAACTTATTAGGAATATAAGAATGTGATGAGAGTAGGAATACTGATTAAGATTATGATGTTTGTTGATTAGAAAACCCGGAATGAGAGGAAGTCGGGGAAACGTGTCTTGGACTCCAGACAAGTTTTCAAACCCTACCTTTTTAGAACTGTTGTGTTGTGATTGCTTTTAAATACTGCAATATATACATGATAAATGTTTTATGGTGATTTATAAATTATTATATATTGAATCATAAGATATGATGATTTGGGTATAATAAAGTACCGGATTTGAAACGATATATTTAGACCGAGGATTGGTCGGTGTAAGGTTATAAAAACCCAGAAGTATTCCAGATTTGTTATATTTGAGAAATGCTAACGCTAGAGAGTAGCGTGACATGTATATTATAGACCGAGAGTTGGTCGGTATGTATGTTATAGTAAATACCCGGGAATCGTCCTGGGGATGTTTTGGATGATTGAAAGTCCGTATTTATTTTATTCCAAATGACTCAATGTCCACTTGCGAATTATTAAATACCTCGAATTTATTTAAAACAATTTTCAATGATCGTATTCCCTCAATTATATTTAATCACTCGAACAATGAATATTATTTCGAATATTCATTTTGAATAGGAGAAGTATACTCCAACAATTATTTGTTTTAAACTCGATTACTTATATCTACCAACGATTACTTTAACTACTTAAACATAAATAAGTTGAGTAATATTGTTTCAATATTCTTTTAAAAGTATAACTATTCGAGGTTTAATTATTTATCAATTATCATTTAATTATTTATAATTTATAAAAAGAGTTTATTTATGATTTAAAAATCATAGAACCTGATTTAAAAATACTCTCGGATGTTCGAGAATCATTCGAATAATTTCAGATCGTCGGAGAATATTATCTCGACTTATTTTAATATTTTGAATATAGTTTCAAGGAGAAACTTTCCCCCTTTATTTAATTACCTATTGACAACGGTCAACTCACATCCTTAGTACTTCCTCCGGAAACTTTCGGAAGTATATATATATATATATATATATGAAGTAAAGCTATGTCTATCAACAAGCAAAACGCTTGGGGGAACTTCGATGTGGTTCGAGTTCTCGAGATATGATAGGATTTCCTAAAGGACAAGGGAGAGGTAGGATCCAAGTACTTCGTGTATTGGATAGACTACTGGTACCGTAGGAGATGGTACAATATGTACCTAAGGACCTGCGAAGTGTGTGTATACCCAAAATGAGGACACATAGCCCGTATGCGGCAAGGGTGATAACCGGGATACGAAGGTGTCGTCCTTCTACTAGTAGAAAAGATTACTATTATCATATTACAACTGATCATCATATACGGTGGCTCCAACGAGTGTCCTATTCTTCCAATTGAAATTGTGATGCAATACCGTAACCCAAGCCTAGGTGTTGGGTTTACTATTAAGGTATTCGCAGGTTAATAAAATCCACTAAAGGATTGTTTTCGTAAAAGGTGTGTATCACCGAGGGAAACTAATTTCAAATAAAACGTAATTATCAAATATGATGTTTTACGTGAGTTTATCATACAATCATTTTCATATTGTATATTATTATGCTGGGCATTATAGCTCACTCTTGCTTTCTTTTAAATGACACAACAGATAACCAGTATGCCGGTGTGGGACTTAGTCGCTTGCAGTCATGGGGAGGATCCCTGGAAGCTTTGTCTCAGGTGTTCCAGAGTATCAGATAGGTATAAGATATCAGTCGTAATTATTGTAACTTCATGTAGAGGTTATGAATAATTGTTTGAGATCATGTAAAGTATATTTGAGTTTTAATAACAGATGATACTTGTTGTACGTCATTTCTAAGGCTATAACTTGTGAGTGTGTGAGAATGGGGGTCTGTGATATGGTATTATTGGATTATTAAGTTAATGCAGGTTACACATGATTGAAGGATGGCGTGACGACCCAGAGACCTGACTCCGGACTTGGGGGCGTTACAGAAATGGTATCAGAGCATTAAGTTATAGTACTTAGAGACAAGAGTGTTAGGATTTTATCTAGATGTGAGATTGTGTAAGAGCTCATATAGAGTTCATCATTGGACTACCGGATGTAGCCCAATGGGTAGGTGAGGATAAGTGTGTATTTGAGGTATTAAAGCATGACTAATAGGACCATTGGAGATTATCAGAATGATGAGGAGAAAAATTAGAATCATATTTGATTTGGCAAGGATGTGGATGTAGAACTTGGAGCCAAGTCTCCAGAGCATTTGGGGTAAAGACGATATTACCAACACCATATGTAAATTCTGATAACACGAGCCTTGTTACTCGTAGTTCTTTATAGGCTGCCCATGAAGGGGCATTACATGTGAGAACCATAGAGTCAATTATTAATATTGTATTAATCACGAATTCAGCAGAAATAGTGCCCAATATACCCTTAAGGATTTTAATTCTATTAAGGAATATTTGAATGTAATATAAGAATATTATCGTAAGATGAGTACATTACATGATATTATTAGTGCGCTTAATATGAAGGGTTATGATGGTTTAGCTCAGAGATCAAGAGCGTCAAGAATTGATGGCATGTCTATAAATAAATGGCGTAAGATTACAATAAGTGATGGTTCGATCTTAGAACCTTCTAAAAGGATAGACCAGTGAGTCTAGAGAGGAATTCTTCGGTAGAAATGATGTCATAGACTACGTATATATAATTGTAGACCTCTAATATATTTGGTAACGTATGTTCAATTACACACACATGTCACTGAACTTATGGACTGCATTGAGATGCCTAAGAGATCTCTTTGATCTGTTCCCAGGGGGAACTGGCCACTTATAGTTAGTAACGAATGCGTGTAATAGGAAACTATCGGCTTAACAGATGTTTTTGGAATATTTATGAGTAAGGTCATCGAGGTAAAATACCGGAATGACAGATATACGTGCGAAAGTCAAGATTAGTAAGCGATTTTAAAATGATGAGAAAGAGACGCTAGTTGAAACATAGAATTACAAAGACGAAGAGGTGGTATCATCCTCAGGCGGATAATAAAGAGAGTTAGGATAATCAGTGAAATATTTTGGCACCTACTCACTGTCATGTTACTCCCTCCAAATTGTTGATTATTCGTATCGCCTTGATAAGTCATATCAGGCAATCCTTTTTGTTCCCTACTTTAAACTTCTGATGTGACCATATTGAATAGTCTTTCTCCGTATCAGGACTTGTTCAATTCTTTTAGTTAATCCATGAACTTTCATTCATAAATTATGATCTTCTTATTCAACTCAGAGATATTTACACTTCATTTCAATTATCCAAGAATTTTTTTTATTATAAATTCTCCCTCAATTCATCGATGAATATTCATAATGAGTATCTTCATTTGATTCTTCTTTTATACTTACTCTTCTCAGTCGAGATTGTAAATATCTAACAAATTGTTAAAAACATGGATGATCTAACATCAATATATTCCTCGGGAATCCTTTTCTTCTAAACAGGATGAAATTATATATTGAACTTTGAAATCATAGTAAGGGTATCAATTTGGTATTGGTATTCCAAATTCAATTCTATTTGAGAATCTGACAAAGTATGTGAACAAGGACACCTCTGAGTGTACCCTTTTATTTGGAAAGAAATATTTAATAAGAGGCTATCGATTGTTCCGATGTCAAGACCACACGATTCATAGTTATAATTATCTTTCTCGGCCCAAATTTGAAAACTCTTTATTTTAAAATCGTCATCCGGGTAGCCACAAATTTCTTTAGTGGTTACGATGTTGAGATTTTCTGTTCAAACAAACTGAGATATGCTTAGTTGTATATATTCTCATGAATGACTAGTTAATGTACTAACTAGTCAAAATTTTAATTAATACGATGAAAGCCTAGCTAATCGTTCTAGCTAGTTGCTATGGGCCAAACCAATTAAACTGACCATTTTCTTAGTCGGTTTATAATATTGCTTGATATGGACTAGTTATTATTTTTCTAAGATCCACTTCCAATCATTTTTTTTATTTTACAGAGTGCATTATATATGCAAAAATTTAATTATTGATGAAATTTTCAAAGATTGATTTAATTGAGACCTAACTAGGTCGCCCACCCAAACGAGAATTCATATTCAATTTTATGAAATATTTTGTTCATGAAATATTTTATTCTTTCGTTTATATATGAATATCCAATTAAAATCATAAAATGATTGAAGAACAATATACTTCCTTATTTATTAATCATTGGATAAAATTTCTTCTTTCAAAATAGCACCTCTTTGAGACTGTTGGATATATTTGAGATGTCATGTCTAATATGTTTCATGTTTAGTTTTCAGATCTTAACTAACAGGAAATATCAGTTCTTACTGGAATCAGGACTTACTGGAAGTCAGGACATAAGGATATCAGGACTTAGAATATCAGAAGATAATATCAGAAGATGGATATCAGAACTTAAGTACTGGAGGACTAACAGTTAAGTAAGGAAGCTAATTTACCGGAAAGAAGATCGAGACTAATACAAGAAGAAGATATGCATGGAAAGAGTTAGAGGACTAGAAGAATTATATAAGATATCTGGTTGATATATTTTAGGAGATAAAATTATATTCCATATCAACTAGAAGTTATTTTATAACTGTGTGTCTATATAAACACAGACATAGGTTTACTCTATAAGAGTTACGATCATCAGGAAGATCATACAATTGTAACCTAGCAGCTCTCGTGTTATTTGTTCATCACTGAGAGAGAACAGTTCCATTGTAACAGAGTTTATTATATCGAATACATATGTCTTCTATTACTTGTGCTTTAAATCGATTTGATTGTATTCTACACTGTATTTAACCCCCTTCTACAGTGTTGTGTGACCTAACAAGTGGTATCAGAGCTTATCTGTTAACACACATACAGTAAAGATCCAAAACAATCATGTCTGAAGAAGCAGAAAATCCAACCAAACCCGCCAAAACTGAAGAAACTCCAAAGACTCAAGCCCATAGTCGATATGAGACTATCAAGGTTCCCATGCTGAGACCTTCTGAGTATCCCATATGGAAAGGGAAGATGGCTATGTTTCTGGAAGCTAAAGATCCAGAATACCTTGACATAATTTATGAAGGACCGCATAAGCCAACCAAGCTCTCTATTGTAGTTGCAGATCAGCCAGCAAAGACCATACCAAAGGAGAAAAGTGAATACATAGCTGAAGATATCTCATCTATTGCCAAGGATGCAAAGGTAAGGCATTTGTTGCATAGTATCATTGATAATGTCATGTCAAATAGGGTAATTCAATGCAAGACTGCAAAGGAGATATGGGATGCTTTGGAGACAAGGTGTCAAGGAACTGATGCAATCAAGAAAAACAGGAGGACTATACACACTCAAGAGTATGAGCACTTTGACTCAAAAAGTGATGAGTCATTAACTGACTTATATGACAGGTTTGTCAAACTCTTGAATGATCTGTCACTAGTGGACAAGGAATATGACATTGAAGATTCAAATCTAAAATTCCTTTTAGCTCTTCCTAAAAGTTGGGATTTGAAAGCTACTATTATAAGAGACAACTATGCTCTTGATGAAACTACTCTTGATATAATTTATGGAATGCTCAAGACTTATGAACTTGAGATGGATCAAAGAAGCAAGAGACATGGGAGAAAGTCAAGGACAGTTGCTCTTAGTGCTGAGGAGGAATCCCCCAAAGTGGCTATCTCAAAGAAAGGAAAAGGAAAGGCTCTCATCATAAAGTCTGATTCAAAATCATCAAGTTCTGATGATGATGATTCAGAAATTGAAAGTCTACCTGAAGTAGATGCTGATGAAGAGATGATGAAACTGTGTGCTCTTATGGTGAAGGGTATCACAAAGATAGCCTACAGGAAATTCAGAAGGGGAAAGAAGTTTTCCAGGAAAGGTAGAAGTTCTGATAAGAAGGGCTTCAGAAAATCTGAAGGTAAATGAAGAAAATCTTACAGAGGAGATTACTCAAATGTCAAATGCTACAACTGTGGTGAGAAAGGCCACATATCTCCTGACTGCAAGAAAGAAAAGAGTGATAAAGGCAAGGCTCTTGTCATAAAGAAGAAAAGCTGGACAGACAACTCAGATTATGAAGATGAGGAGAACTATGCCTTGATGGCAAATGTTGATAGCAGTTCTGATGCTGCTGAATTAAAGGTACCTCAAACAACTTATGCCTTTCATACTGATGATATTACTGAGTTGAGGTTATATCTTAAAACCATGTTTATTAGCTATAGAGATCAAACTTTAACATGTGAAAGATTAACTTTTGAATATCTTGCTTTAAAAAGAGTAATGATTATTTAGAAAAAGAGTTAGTTATGTTCCATCAAACTCAGAAGGATAGAGATGATGCTTTCTATGTGAGAGATGAAGTGCTAAAAATGAATAAATCTCTAAAAACTGAGTTAGAAAAGGAGAGAAAAATTATCAGGACTTGGACTAACTCTGGCAGAGTAACTCAGGATATACAAAGTAGTGGAAACTAGAAAGATGGCTTAGGTTATGGAGATGAGAAAAGTGAGAAAGGAACTGAACAAGTTAAGCCAATTATTGTTAAACAGACTACTAAGCCAAAGGTAAATCCTGTTAAATTTGTAGCTAAAACTGTAAAGTCTGATTCTGAAAAGATGGAAGATATTGAGACAGAAGTGATAGCAGAGTCAACTTCTGACAAATTAAAACAGGATAAACCAACTGAAGTTAACATAGGCTTAATGACAAAGAAGCAGCTTAAACATAAGCTGAAAGAGATTACCAGTGTAAACAAGGTAAAGATAGCTAGGAAAAACAGGAATGGAAAGGAAGGTGTGAATAAAAGTAACAACTATATGCCTGTTCCTAATGCTCCTAGAAAGAAATGCTATAACTGTGGAAACTCTAACCATCTGGCTTCTTTTTGCAGGAAGAATAAGAATATAAACTCCTTACCTTCTAAGTCAGGAGTTAAGAGTCAGTCTGTTAGGTTTAAGCCACAAAATCCTTGTTTTCATTGTGGTAGTATATGGCATTCCATTTATACTTTTAAGGAATATCATAGCTTGTACTATGATTATTATCAGATAAAACCTTCTTTGAAGAAAGTTGTTTTAGTTCCTTCTAGTGTAAAGTATGATGCAAAGTCTGATACTGTTAATACTGATAAGAAAATTGTTAGCATAAACTCTGATGTTAAATCCGCTGCAAATGTTAACAAACTTAAAAAGGCCAAAGGATCCAAGCAAGTCTGGGTCCTTAAAACTAACCATTAATGGTCTTTGTGATTGCAGGGCAATAGGAAGAACATCCTAGTTCTGGACAGTGGATGTTCAGGACATATGACTGGAAATAAAGCCCTGCTATTAGATTTTATGGAGAAAGCTGGCCCAGAAGTTTCTTATGGAGATGGCAACATTGGAAAAACTCTGGGATATGCCAAGATCAATATTGGGAATGTCATCATTGAAAAAGTAGCTCTTGTCTCAGGACTTAAACACAATCTGTTGAGTATAAGTTAAATATGTGACAGAGGTTATCATGTGGATTTCTTTGAAGAATACTATGAAGTTATAAGTAATTCAACAGGAAAAGTGGTTCTGAAATGATACAGGAATGGTAACATTTATGAAGCCAGACTTTCAACAAATACTGATGGTTCTGCAATATGTCTTTTGAGTAGAGCATCAATTGAAGAAAGCTGGAATTGGCACAAGAAACTCTCTCATTTAAATTTCAACAATGTAAATGAGCTAGTAAAGAAAGATCTTGTGAGAGGACTGCCAAAAACAGTATTTGCTCCTGATGGCCTTTGTGATTCATGTTAGAAGGCAAAACAAAGAAAATCTTCTTTCAAGAGCAAAACTGAGTCATCAATTCTCGAGCCTTATCACCTACTTCATGTTGATCTATTTGGTCCAGTCAATGTCATGTCTATTGCAAAGAAGAAATATGCTATGGTTATAGTGGATGAGTTCACAAGGTACACTTGGGTGTACTTCTTGCACAAGAAGACTGAAACTGCATCTACCCTAACTGTTCATGTCAGACAGCTGGATAAATTGATCAAAGATTCTGTTAAAATTATAAGGAGTGATAATGGCACTGAGTTGTATAATTCAATCATGGGAGAGTTCTGCAAAGATCATGGAATCAAACAGGAATTTTCTGCACCTGGAACTCCACAGCAAAATGGAGTTGTTAAAAGAAAGAACATGACTCTCATTGAAGCTGCACGAACAATGCTTGATGAAGCAAAGCTACCAACCTATTTTTGGGATGAAGCTGTGCAGACTGCTTATTTTACACAAAATGCTACACTCATAAACAAGCATGGAAAAACACCATATGCGATGGTGAAGAAGAAGAAGCCAAATCTGAAATACTTTTATGTATTTGGTTGCAAGTGTTTTGTTCTTAAGACTCATCCTGAACAGCTGTCCAAATTTGATCTAAAAGCTGACGAAGGAATTTTTGTTGGATATCCACTTCCCACAAAAGCCTTCAGAGTCTGCAATTTGAGAACAAGAGTTGTCATGGAATCTATCAATGTTTTTTTTTATGATAAGAAGATTATCGACTTGAAGATTTCGATGATCATGATCAGTTAAGATTTGAGAATGAAGATTTAAATTCTGATTCTGGAAATTCTGATGACTTAAATCCCGATCCTGTAAGTTCTGATGGATTAAGTTCTGATGTCGTTGAAACTGTGGTAACAACTCCAAAGGAAAATGCACCTGTCCAGGGGGAGCAAGCTGAAGAACCTACCACATCTCAAGACTCTCGAGAAGCATCAGAACCTGTCACTGGCTCTTTAAGTTCTGATTCATCTAGTTTTGATGAGCCAAATTCTGATATTTCTGGAAGCTCTGATTCTTCACCTCCTGAAAAATCAAATACAAATTCTAAAGTCTTAGAGAGCATAACTACATGGGGATCATCATAAAATGCTGATGGAGACAGCATGGATCATGGGGGATGATCCAGTTCTAGAGATCAACTCCCATCTGCAAGGAAGTGGACTAAAGCATATACACCTGATTTAATCATTGGAGATCCTGAAGCAGGTGTCAGAACTAGAACTACAACATCAAATGAATGTCTCTATCATTCTTTTTATCTCAGACTGAACCAAAAAAAGTGGAAGAAGCTCTTCAAGATGCTGATTGGGTACAAGCAATGCAGGAAGAGTTAAATGAATTTGAAAGAAATAAAGTCTGGACCCTAGTGCCAAGACCAAAGAACAGATCAGTTGTTGGTTCAAAATGGGTGTTCAGAAACAAAACTGACAGTGATGGAATAATTACAAGGAATAAAGCAAGACTGGTTGCCAAATGCTACTCTCAACAGGAGGGTATTGATTATGATGAAACATTTACATCAGTTGCTAGATTAGAAGCCATAAGGATCTTTTTGGCTTATGCTGCTCACAAGAAGTTTAAATTCTTTCAAATGGATGTGAAAAGTGCTTTTCTCAATGGAGAATTGGAAGAAGAGGTATATGTTGAACAACCTTCAGGCTTTGTAGATCCTAAATTTCCCAATCATGTCTACAGGCTTGACAAAGCACTTTATGGCCTTAAGCAAGCTCCAAGAACATGGTATGAGACTTTAGCTCAATTCCTTCTGGAAAGTGGATTTCACAGAGGCACAATTGACAAGACTTTATTCTACCTCAACCATGGAAAGGACTTACTTTTGGTACATATATATGTTGATGATATCATATTTGGTTCTACTAATTCCAAACTGTGTGAGAAGTTTGCAAAGCTAATGTAGTCAAGATATCAAATGAGTATGATGGGAGAACTCAGCTATTTTCTGGGCCTTCAAGTCAAGCAAACTGCAGAAGGCACTTTTATCTGTCAATCCAAGTATACCAGAAATTTACTGAAGAAATTTGGAATGCAAGATTGTTCAACTGCATCCACTCCCATGGCCACTGCAACCAAGTTAGATAAGGATACTGGTAAATCAGTAGATATTACTAACTACAGAGGTATGATTGGCTCTGTTATTCTCAAGGAACTAACAATGAGATGTACAGAAGGGGGGTTGAATGTAAATCTCAAAACTTTTTAAAGTTTTGAGCAGTTTCAAAGGCTAGATGTATAATGAACAGATGTGTGTGAATTGCTTTAAGCAAGTGCAGACAGATGTATATTCAAAACACAAATGTAAAGAACACAGAAGCTTTTAAAACTTTTCTGGTGGATTTGTTGTTCCACCAGAAATGTGTATTTCAGAAAATCTGTGATACAAAGAATTGTTCACAGCTGCTTCCTAGTACAAACTAGATGATTTTCTCTCTGAATTTTTCTAAAAAGCTCTTGAAAATTCACACCTAATTACTAGCTGTAACTTGGTTTATATATTACCAAGTTTTTCAAGTGAAGACAAAGATAAAATACAATTATAAAATAGTCCTTAATATGTTTCTTCTTCATTTCTCTATCCAATGCAATCTAAGATAATCTGTGAATCTTTGAATACTTCCTTGTTTGCACCAGAATGGAAATGCTGCTTTTTCATGATTCCTCCAAGAGGCTACCACATTCCAGTTGTCTCTGTCAACCCATGTGCCTCTGTCAGCTTCTGAATCGTCACTATCAACTGCTATGGAACTGAGCATTCATTGAAGCTTTCATACGTTGGTGGCTTTATCCGTTGATGCTTTAGCAGTTGAAGCTTTATCCGTTGATGCACTCATCCGTTGAAGCTTTAGAGATATCCGTTGAGGCTTTGTTTCTCATCCGTTGAAGGTCTTTAATTTACCAGTTGATACTACTTCATTTATACAAAATTACAAGGCATGAAATATTTACAATTAGCCCTCCTATTTGCATATCCACTAGTAGTCAACATGACTTATAATTTCCTACAACTTCTAAGAATTATAACTCATTTACAAAGACTGAAATGTTCTACAATACTAAACTTATTTCTAAGTAAAGCTACTCCATCAACGAATAGCCAAAGTGGTCTTATCCGTTGAGGCTACAAACACTAGATTTCTACTTAAGTATTTTATTTAGCTTATCATCAAACTAGTACACATATATTCCTAACAATCTCCCCCTATTTATGCCTACTAGAATTGTAGGCATAAATTCAAGGTTAACTTGATGATAACAAAACACTTAACAAGTATATGAGTTGAAACTAAGTAGAAATTCAAAAGTGCTGCAAAAGTGTATGTACTGAGATAGAGTTGAAGATTTAAAGTGTTTCCAAGGGTGCTCATTTAGCCTTAGCAAATCATTTTCTTTTCCTTTGTTCCCTTGTTTTCTTCCCTAGCCTCCTGTCATTTTCCTCTACTTGGAGTTGGAGTTGTCTGTAGAATTCAGCTTCATCTTCATCACTGATATCCAACTTAGATTGCATGTCCTTGAGAGTTTCATTACTGGCAATCTTAAGCTGGTTTTCAAGTTTAAAAAATCTTCTGACACCTTTATTGTCTCTGAACTCCATCAACCAATGAGGTGATTTATGAATTATAGTTCCATGCTCTGGGATGAGTAATGTTCTAGGCAAGGAATTTGACTCCTACCAAGTCTTCCTTATGCTGGCAATCCTGTTGAGAATCTCAGTCTTGGCAGTCCTAATAAAACCAGTGTCCCTTTTTATAGCTGAGTAGACTTTAATCAAGATAGAATAGCCCTCATAGAGAATTCTTTGAAGAGGCCAAGTCATTTCCACACTTCCTTTATACTTGAACACTAGCCTTTCTGGTAGATGTCCATAGGCATTTATTTCCCTTACTTCCTCCAGCTCATCCAGGTAGAGTTCAATATCTGTATATTCTTTTTATGTCACAAATGTGAACATAATCATCCTTTGAGGCTTGTGGCTTAGGCTTAGGTTTATGTTTCTGAGTGAATTTCCTTGAGGTTGGGGAAGGTGTGGATTTGGATTTTCTTTTCAGTTCCTTTGGTGGTGGAGAAGTAGTTAAGAAGGTAGGCAATTTGATGGTGTTCCAATCAATAGGTTCCTCTTTAGGGAAGATTGGTTCACCATGGATATTGATACTGGGATCAGCAACAAACGGTTCAGGAATGGAAGGTAGTGGTTTGGATTTTGATTGGATTACTTCAGTGTCATCTTCACTCTTTCTTTTTACCCTAACCTTCTTTATGTTACCCTTCTGCCATTTCTTTCTTTCCTCACTTTCACCAACCACATTCCCCATATCCACATTTATGTTTTCAGACTTGTTTCCTTCACTCTTGTCTTCAATCTTCTTCTTATCTTCAAGTTGACTTGACTTTAGCTGTTTTTCAGCCTTTGCATGTGCTCTTTTGTCAGCTTCCAACTTTTTAGCTTCTTCCTTTAACCTCATGGTCTCTTCCCTCTTGGCTATTGAGAATTTGGGATGTCCTTGAATCACACATATACTCTTTCCCTCTCTATAGATGATAGCTATATTCATTCTTTCCACTACATCCTTGGTCTCTTTGTGCTTTATGATATTACCACCCAAAACTTTGTCTTCATCAGGCTATCAAGAAAAATAGGAAAACCATCCTCACTCAGGAGTATGAACACTTTGACTCAGAAGCTAATGAGTCACTGACTGAGATCTATGACAGGTTTTAGAAATTGCTGAATAATTTGTCTCTTGTTGACAAAGAGTATGATCCAGAAGATTCAAACCCAAAGTTTATTCTTGCACTCCCAGAATAGTGGGATTTGAAAGTCACTTCCATAAGAAACAACTATGATCCTGAAGACACATCTCTGGATGAGATCTATGGAATATTGAAGACTCATAAACTAGAGATGGACCAGAGGAGCAAGATGAAATGGTCAAGGACTAGACAAGTTGCACTCAGGGTTGAAGAAAAACCTAGAGAAAGAGCTATGAGAAAAGGTCATTTAAGAGGAAAGGCCATGATTGTAAAGTCTGATCTTGAATCATCAAATAATCACGATGACTCAAAATATGATATTTCTTTAGACTCTAAAAGTGACCATGGGGATGATGAGAAGATCTTGCAGATGGCTGCTTTGATGGTGAAAAGCTTCAAAAAAAAGGAGTCTAAATCTGGAAAGATTGACAAGTTCAAGGTCAAGTGTTATAACTATGATGGAGTTGAACATTTTGCAGCTGATTGCAAAAAGCTAACAGCTGAGAAGAAGCAAGCCTTGATCACAAATAAGAAGAATTGGGATGATACATCAGAATCTGATGAGGGTGTCAACTATGCTCTCATGGAAAATGCTAATAGTGAATCTAAGGCTTCTGAGATGAAGGTACCTCAAACTACTCTTGCTTTTAATACTGATGATATATGTTGTGAATATGTTGTGTACTTGATGATCGCTTAAACAAAACATCTAAGTAGATTTTACTTAGTGAAATAATGTAGCACTCGACGGATAAGAATTTTAGTCCCAACGGATAACTCATTATAGTCCCGACGGATGATTAACTTATTATCCATCGAGTGAGTAGCTTATGTAATAATAAGTTTGTAGCACAGTGATGTATGCACCTTTGTATAGAATCTGTAGTAGCATATAAGTCATGTTAACTTTAACTAGATATGCAGAATAGGTTGATTAATTGTACATAAGTAATGTCTTATAATTCTGTATAAGTGAAATGAAGTTAAGTGCCAAAATAGCTACCGACGGATGATTAACAAAGCCTTCGACGGATGATCAAATGACTATCAACGGATGTTTATCATAGCAGTCGACGGATGATCAATTAAGTCATCGATGGATAATCTGAAAGTCGACGGATGATCATATCAAGAATTCAAACATCAGTTGAACAGTGAAAGCTGACACGCAGCCGTCGAGTTGTATACAAACACATTGTGGAAGCCCATTAACTGGGTAATAGAGGACGAAAAGCAGCAAAGATTAAGACTGTTAGATTTTATATTTGTTCAGTCTTTTTGACTTTGTAATCTTGGTATTATATAAACCAAGAGAGTAGCAAATAAAAAAAAACTGAGATAGCTGAGAAACACAAAAACAGAGAAATTTTTGTAAGCATAATCTTTAGCATTTCCTGTATTCTCAGTAGTTCCATTTGTAAGCAGCTGTGAGCATTTCTGCACACAGAGTCCTCTCGATATATTATATATATCTCTGGTGGAATTGTTTAAATCCACCAGAAAGTTTTTAAAGACTCTTGTTTTTAATTACTTATGTTTTGATTCATTATATTTCTATTCCGCATTATGCCAATCAAAACATTATATCTATATTCGAGTTGAACATTTTTATTTCAAGAAAAAGGTTCAAGAATTCCATTAAATCCCCTTCTGTAATTCTTGTTATATTGTTAAGGGACTAACAATTGGTATCAGAGCAAGCTCATAATCTACAAAGAGTTTAAAGATCAAAACAATTCAGCAAGATGAACAAGAAAGATGTTGGAGTCAAGATTCCTTTTCTTGATAAAGATAATTACCATCATTGGAAGGTAAAGATGCATCTTCATATGCTTTCTCAAGATGGGGCCTATGTGGACTGCATAGAAAGAGGCCCTCATATTCCAATGAGAGCTGCTACAGGAAACGAGCCATCTGTTCCAAAACCAAGGCATGAATGGTCTGATCCTGACATTGAACAAGTCAGGAAAGAAAAAAAGGCCATGAACATTATGTTCAATGGTGTTGATGCAGACATGTTTGATAACATCATCAACTGCAAGACTGCCAAGGAAGTTTGGGACACAATACAGATAATCTGTTATGGTACTGAGCAAGTTAGAGAAAATAAAATAAAGCTCCTGATTTAGCAATATGAGCATTTTCACAATGAAGAAAGTGAGTCACTCACTGACATTTTTAGTAGATTCCAAAAACTACTAAATGCTCTTAAGTTGCATGGAAGAGTCTATCAAAATAAAGACTCCAATCTGAAATTTCTCAGATCTCTTCCAAAGGAATGGAAACCAATGACAATCTCATTGAGAAACTCACAAGATTATAAGGAGTTTACTTTGGAGAGACTGTATGGCATTCTGAAGACCTATAAGCTTGAGATAGAGTAGGATGAAAGAATGGAGAGAGGAAAGAAGAAAGGAGGATCTATTGCACTAGTTGCTGATCTGGAAAAGGAGAAGGAAGTGAAGATGGAAGCTGTAGAATCAACTTCAAAGGTCTTTGAGAATAAGGGTAAGGGGCTAGCTGCAGAAAGTGAAGAATCATTGAGCCAAGATGACATGGAGGACATTGATGAGCACCTAGCATTTCTTTCAAGGAGATTTGCCAAGCTCAAGTTCAAAAAGAACTTTGGAGCAGCCAAGCCAAATAGAAACATGATGGATAAGTCAAAATTCAAATGTTTCAAATGTGGCTTGGCAGGGCATTTTGCAAATGAGTGTAGAAAGTCAGGTTCCAGTAAGAAAAGGTTTGAGTCTGTGGATTATAAGCAAAAATACTTTGATCTACTCAAACAAAAGGAAAGGGCTTTCATTACACAAGAGAATGACTGGGCAGCAGATGGTTTGGATGAAGATGAAGATGTCAGCTATGTCAATCTAGCCCTAATGGCCAAGTCTGATGAAACAGAGACAAGTTCCTCAAGCAATCAGGTAATCACTACAAACCTTGCACATTTATCTAAAGTTGAGTGTAATGATGCCATAAATGACATGTCTACAGAATTGTATCATTTGCGTGTTACACTTAAGTCTCTCACTAAAGAAAATGCTAAAATCAAATAAAACAACTTGTTTTTAAGTGAGAGGAATAATGTGCTTGAGTCTCAGTTTGTTGAGTTTGAGAAACTAAAAATTGAGTGTAAGATTGCCAAGGAGGAATTAACTAAGTCCTTGAAAAAGGAAGAAATTTTGAAGAAGCAGCTCGAGCGTGAACAAGAGGTGATTAAAGCATGGAAAACATCTAGGGATGTTCATGCTCAAATCACCAAAGTTCAAGGAATTGAGTCTTTTTGTGATAAAGCCTGGAAAAAGAATAAGGAGAAACTAGAACGTATTTTGGTAGATGGGTTGCTGACAGATGTAGACTCGACGGATGATGAGGACTATTCGTCGGATAACAAAAAGTGTTATCCGTCGAATGATAAAAATCCTCATTTGTCGGCTGTAAGCAAACTCATTAGCAAAGCCAAATTAATCAAGCTAAATGAAAAGTATGGGTCTGTTTCCAAGAACTTTGTTTCAGGAGAGTCGAGTCAAGCTAAGAAAGGGAAAAAGGCTAATGTTGGTCACATGACTGTCAAACAGTTAAGTGACAGACTTGAGAAGATAGAGGTAAAAACAGAGACTAAAAAGAAAAACAATAGGAATGGTAAAGTAGGGATTAACAAACACAATAACTACACACCTGATAAATATGCCCCCAGAAAAATCTGTGTCAAGTGTGGTAGTGTAAACCATTTTTCTGTTAATTACAAATCTGCCATGCCTACTCACATGTCTGTTCAGCCTCAATTTCCTAACATGAATGCCATGCCTTCCATGCCTGTTAATGTTATGCCTACACAGAATATGAATGCACAGTTTGCTAATATGCCATTTGCACCTAATCCATACTATGCTGCATACAATATGCCTCAAATGCCATTTAGCATGCCTTACTGGAATAACATGTTTACACCAAGCATGCCATTTCCTGTTAGCCATAACATGCATAATAATTCTGTTGCATTTAGTGGTTTCAAAGGTACAACCCAATTGACTAAGGAAGAATCAGAAATTCCTAAGTCAAATGAGATAAGACCTAAGAAATAGAAGAAGAAAGCTAACAAGGCAGGACCCAAGGAAACTTGGGTACCAAAATCAACTTGATTTGATTTTGATGTGTGCAGGGAAACAGAAAGAATCTTTGGTACTTGGATAGTGACTATTCAAGACACATGACTGGTGATTCTACCCTGCTCACAGAGTTTAAGGAGAGAGCTGACCCAATTATTACTTTTGGAGATGACAGCAAAGGTTATACTGTGGGATATGGCTTGATTTCAAAGAACAATGTCATCATTGAAGAGGTTGCCTTAGTGGATGGTCTCAAACACAATCTGTTGAGTATCAGCCAGCTTTGTGTCAAAGGCAACTCAGTAACCTTCAACAAAGAAGCCTGTGTTGTGACTAACAATCAAAACAACAAAGTGGTTCTCACTGGTGTGAGAAGAGGAAATGTGTATCTAGCTGACTTCAACTCAACTAAAGCAGAATCTGTAACTTGTCTTCTCAGTAAAGCAAGTCAAGATGAAAGTTGGCTATGGCACAAGAAGCTATCTCATTTAAACTTCAAGACCATGAATGAGCTGGTAAAGAAAGAGCTAGTTAGAGGCATTCCTCTAGTGGAGTTTACAAATGATGGACTGTGTGATGCCTGCCAAAAAGGGAAGCAGATCAAAGCAACATCCAGGAAGAAACATGATTCAACAATTGAAGAGCCTCTGTAACTACTTCACATGGATTTTTTTGGACCAGTCAATGTATTGTCAATTTCAAAGAAAAGATTTTGCCAAGTAATTGTAGATGATTTCTCAAAGTTCTCTTGGACATATTTCCTAAAGTCTAAAGATGAGGCTAGTGAAATCATCATCAATCACATAAGGCAAGTTAACAATCATCCTGATTTCAAAGTAAGAAGAATCAGGAGTGACAATGGAACTGAGTTCAAGAACCATGTCATGAGAGCATTTTGTGAAGAAAATGGGATCTTGCATGAGTTTTCAGCAGCAAGGACTCCACAACAGAATGGAGTAGTGGAAAGAAAGAATAGATCTCTAATTGAAGCTGCAAGGACAATGCTTGAAGAATCAAAATTACCAACATATTTCTGGGCTGAAGCTGTAAACACTGCATGCTACACTCAGAACATCTCTCTGATTAATCAAGTAAGATGCATGACACCTTATCAATTGTTCAAGAACAAGAAGCCAACTCTAAACTTTCTTCATGTCTTTGGCTGTAAATGCTATATTCTGAGAAATCAAACTGATCAAAATGGGAAGTTTGATGCTAAAGTAGATGAAGGAATTTTTGTTGGATATGCTGTTGGTAAAGCATATAGAGTCTACAATCTAAGAACCAACATTGTTGTCGAATCTATACATGTTGTGTTTGATGATAAAAAGATTGAAGGACTAAAAGATAGAGATTACCATGAGAGCCTCAAATTCGACAATGTTGAGATGGTCAGTGATGAAAGTGATGATGAGAGTGATCAAGAAACAGTGTCTAAGGATAATGCAGACAAATCTACCACCAATGAAGCACATAACTCAACATCCATCGAGTTACATAATGCTTCATCCGTTGGAAGGCAATCTGTGTTATCCGTTGGAAGACAACCTGCCTCATCCGTCGGTACTCAAAATTCACCATCCGTCGGGTTATCTAAAGGAGCAGGAAATCAAGGAAGGTCACCCATAGAAAGTACCCTTTTCTCTAATCAAAAATCCACAAACTCAGGGGGAGTTTCTAGCAATCAAAACTCAATCACACATCAAGACAACATTGAGGTCTCTTCATCTAGAGCTAATCTCAACCAAGGAAATGGACAAAAGATCACCCCTTTAAACTAATTATTGGTGATGTGTCTTCTAGAGTTCAAACAAGAAGAGCACTCAAGAAGAATGTCTATACAGCAGCTTTCTGTCAAAGGAAGAACCAAAGAAGGTAGAAGAAACTTTGTTGGATTCTGATTGGATTTTAGCTATGCAGGAGGAGCTAAACCAATTTGAAAGGAATAAAATCTGGAAGCCGGTACCTAAGCCTAAAGGAAAGAATCCAATAGACACCAAATGGGTATTCAGAAACAAGATGGATGAAAATGGCATAGTAGTAAGGAATAAAGCCAGATTGGTTGCTAAAGGATATTGCCAGCAAGAAGGAATAGATTTTGATGAAACATTTGCTCCTGTTGCAAGACTTGAAGCCATCAGAATCTTCATAGCCTATGCAGCCCATGCCAATTTCAAGGTCTATCAAATGGATGTCAAAAGTACCTTTCTGAATGGAGATTTGGAGGAAGAAGTTATGTTAGTCAACCTCCTGGCTTTGAAGATCCAAATTTTCCAGAATATGTCTATTATCTACTGAAAGCACTTTATGGACTGAAGCAAGCACCTAGAGCTTGGTATGACACTTTATCAAAGTTCCTTTTGGAAAATCACTTCACAAGAGGTACTGTAGATAAAACTTTATTTTTCAGAAATGTTAATGGCTCTAACATACTTGTTCAAATTTATGTAGATTATATTATCTTTGGCTCTACAGATGAGAAACTTTGTAAAAAGTTTGCCAAACTGATGCAAAGTAAGTATGAAATGAGTATGATGGGAGAACTAACTTACTTTCTTGGTTTACAAGTTAAGCAAGTTAGTGATGGAATATTCATTAGTCAAACTAAATATATTTTTGATCTTTTAAAGAAGTTTGATCTAATGGATTGCACATCTACAAAAACTCTCATGGCCACTGCAACTAAGCTTGAACTAAACACTACTGAAAAGTCTGTGGATATTTCAAGCTATAGAGGCATGGTTGGCTCACTTCTGTACTTAACAGCTAGTAGGCCAGATATAATGTTTGCTACATGTTTATGTGCTAGATTTCAGGCTGACCCTAGAGAGTCTCACTTGATAGCTATTAAGAGAATTTTCAGATATCTCAAGGGAACACCAAAACTTGGCATTTGGTATCCTAGAGATTCTGGTTTTGATCTAACTGGTTATTCAGATGCATATTATGTAGGTTGCAGAATTGACAGAAAAAGCACAACAGGAACTTGTCAATTTCTAGGAAACAAGCTTGTGTCCTGGTTCAGTAAAAAGCAAAATTCAGTTTCTACTTCTACAGCTGAAGCTGAATATATTGCTGCTGGCAGTTGTTGTGCACAGATTTTATGGATGAAAAATCAATTGCTAGACTATGGTTTGCAAGTTGAGAGGATTCCTATTTTCTGTGATAACACAAGTGCAATTGCCATCACTGAAAATCCAGTACAACATTCAAGGACAATGCACATAGACATCAAGTACCATTTCATAAGGGAACATGTAATGAATGGTACTATAGAGTTACATTTTGTTCCAAGTGAGAAGCAACTTGCAGATATATTTACCAAGCCACTAGATGAATCCACCTTTTCTAGGTTGGTAAGTGAGTTAGGTATGCTTAATTACTCTTCAATCTATCTGAGTTATTTTGCAAGTTGAAAAGTAGCCAGAAATTTAACTAATTTTTTAGTCATGGATGAAATTCTGGCTAAGTCAAAATTTGCACCTCGACGGATGACCATTATCCATCGAGTTAAGTCATCCGTCGATATACAATGTGCAAATAAAAATCAATTACTTTTCTGGAATCTTTTAAAACTCGACGGATAACAGTTTATCCTCATCCGTCGAATTGTCTAAATCTTAACCGTTAATTCCCTGAACATTATCCATCGAGTATACTTACAGTTTGTAGGTATTACACGACGGATAATGGGTGGAATTTTTACAGTTTATTTTTAAACGACTATTTTAGGCAATTTCTATTGGGTAATTTACTTTTCTTTATTATTTTCATCCGTTGTTTTTGAGGGAGTACAAAAGCTTATTTGATTCTAATTATTTTCTTTTATCATTCTCAAATTCAACTGCTTTTATTTTATTCTCTCTCAAGCAAATATCCTCTTTCTCTTCAAGATTTCATTCTCTAACAATGGCACCTGTAGTAAAGATCATGTCTCAGACTGGGTTCATTTATGAGAAGAACAACTTCACTGCTTTGGTTAATAAGGGTATTCAGCAATCAGAAGACTATCACAAGATGATGGACTTCGTGAAGAACTGCAAGTTAAGTTATGCCATGCTTGAATCACCCACAGTTTACTGTGAAGTTGTTGAAGAGATGTGGACCACTACAAACTACAACTCTACTGACAAAACCATCACTCTAACTATCAAAGGTAATGAGTTCTGTATCAATAGTGATGTGATAAAAGCATGTTTCAAAATTCCTGATGATAATGTAACTTCACCACACACTGACACTGATATTATCAATATGCTTAATTCCATGCATTATGCACTTCCTACTAATAAGCTAAGTGAGATTAGAAGATTAGGTCTTAGGAAGGAATGGAGTTTCATGTGTGATGTTGTGACTAAAGTTTTCTCTGGCAAAGTCAGTAATTTTGATTCTGTGAACATTTCCATGCTTAACATGCTATACATGCTAGTTACAGATAAATTTTACAATTTCAGTAACCTTGTCTTGTATGAGTTAGGTTTTAAACTAGGTGAGTTAGCCAAAAGGGGAAAGAATGTATATTATGCTAGATTTTTCATGATATTGGCTAACCATCTTTGTCAAGAGATTGTACTTGAGAACTCAAACAACAAATTAGCTTGTTGGGTTCAAGAGAGAAGAATCATTGCAGATTTGAACAGAGCCAACCATCATAGGGATGTGCCAATGTTCTACTTTTCTGTAATGCAGACACCTCAGGTAAGTGAGGTAAGTTCATCCATACCCTCAACTATTCCAATCTCCTCAATTTCTTTGAGTTCAGGAGTAGCTATGGCAACTGTGACAATGACCAAACAGTTGCCTACCAAAGCTGCCAAATCAACTACAATTTCTAAATCCAAGTCAAAGAAAACCCCCTCTGGTATCTCTCAAAAGGTACCATTTGAAAAATCTACCAAAACCAAAGAGGGGAGTGTGAAGGAGGGTCAGTTAGGTGAGGGAAGGGGTGAACATCAAAGAAACCCCAAGGACAAGGTTGGAGAGTTGAGTGAATCCCAGCCTAGCCACACTGCAGTTTCTCAACAAACTGCAGTGCTTAAAAAGGACAAAAGCTCACTTCTAGATGCATCCTCCCAAAAGGATGTGGCTATTGAACAAAGCTCTCAGCCCAGAGCACAGGCCAAAAGGGTTAGGGACACAAGCTCACCCCAAACTTACACAAGAAAGAAGAAATCCAAAACAACTGGGGATGCACAGGGCACACACACAGTGCAAACTGGTGCTAAAGACACAGTCCCTGCACTTTCTCAAATTCAGATTGATGTGTCTCCAATAAATGTGGAGTCACAGCCAAAATCTCTTATATTAGAAACCTCTGAAACACCATACTCACCAACAAACTCTCTAGAAGTGGATATGATAAACACTTCAATTCCTGATTCCCATTCTTTAACTCTGTTGGGGAAGCCAAAATCTAGTGCAAGTGAGCATCATCTTTTAGATGATTTGTTGGCTCACTTGCCAATTCTTTCAGATACTATTGTGACATCTGTGCCTCAAATAACTTCAATCAACATAGAGTCAACAATAGTTTCTCTTCCCACCTCATTCATTTCTACTCTCTCGATGGATATTGCTCATCCGTCGAGTAGTGATTGTATCCCGACGGATAAGCTTAACAGCAGTTATCCGTCGGATAGCTTTACCACTCACCCGATGAATATCACTTATCCGTCGAGTGTCTCTGCACAACTTCAAACTTCAATTATTTCTAGTGCAGAAGATTTAGGGGTAATACAGTCACTCTTAGGACTGAGAGAGGAGAGTGCTTTGAGTGAGAGGCTGGGTTGCTCCCAGGCAAAAGGAGTGGAAAAGAGTGAATCTCAGCAGTCCATTTATTCAGGATTGGCAAAAGTAAGTGAGAGGAGTCCCACCTTAGTAGGTGAAGGTGAGGGTGTGAGGGTGGGGAGCCAGGGTGAGACCCTGATGCAACAAAAGAGAGATTACAAGAGAAAGGCAGGTACAGGAGAAATAAGGATGGATCCAGCCATTGCTAGTGAGTCAATGATTGTGGATGATGCTGAAAAGGAAAGACAATTTCAGCAACATTAAAAAGTTGAAATTGATAACATTTCCTTGGATGCTGACACTTTTACTCATCTTGTGTCAGCCTATCAATTGTTGGCTGCTCAGGGCAATGTGGAGGCAGAGCAGACTTTGAATTTAGTGCACACCACAGAATCTCTTCAAAGAGAAAAAGCTGTTGTTAACAGAATGTCTTCTCAAGCTGGAGAGCCATCTGAAGAATTTGGAGTAAATTCTAATGATGATGACTCTGGTTCTTTGGATGGAAGCATGAACTTAGGGGGAGCTGAAGGCCCAAGTTCTGCTTTAAGTTTACCTGAATGGGCATGGGCAAAGGAATCTACACCAGGACAATTTGAGGTGTCTTTGGTCAAACAAGTAATGGCTATTCAACAGGCCCTTCAGGAAACTTCAGATGCTGGTACCAAGGCTGTTCTTCAAGCTCACCTAGACTCTCTACATCTAATGAAGATCCAGCACTTAAGACAGAATCCCAGCGTGGATGAATTGAAAAGAGATATAGCTGACTTGAAGACCTATAACTCTGAGAAGTTGGATTCAGTAATACCATATGGTACCATGCAAGATCTACTACTAAGATTGAGGAGAGAATCAGACTCTGAAAAGAAGTTAGCCAAGCTGGAAAACAGAGTTCAAGTTATTGAAGATTCAGTGGCTATTCTTCTTCAAAATCAACAGACTCAGACAAATCTTTTCATGCAACTGGCTAAAGCACAAGGCCTAACTCCTCAACTTGATGATAACAAAAATGGGGAGAGAGAATCAAGTAAGGGGGAGAAAGGACCAACAGAGGGGGAGAAACTTCAAGTACAAATCAGCAAAGTAATTGTACCTTCAATTACTATCTCCAAGCCACCAGTTGCAGATGGTATAGATCTAATTGAAGCAGCAGCAACAAATTTGAAAGTTGCTGAAAAAGGAAAGTTGAGCTTAATCAACTGGGAAAAGATTGATGAGGAAATTCAGAGAAAGTTTAAACTAGTCAAGGAGCCAGTTAAGTCAGCCATCCATCACTCTCATGTCAAGCCAATCAGTGTGAATGAGATGAGCATGAACTATCTGGAGAAAGGACAATCTTCCTGCATTAAATCACAAAAGGCTGAAATAATTCTCAAACCAAGGGCAAATTATCCAAAGTCATCTTTGAAGATTCCCAAGGACACTGTGTATGAGACACCCAAGCCTGATGAAAAGAAGCTTCTGTCAAGATCCATTGTCTTCTATAAAGATCCAGTTGATTCAGCCTCAAAAAGGAGAATTGCTAAGATATTCAGAAATGGAAAGGAAATTTGTGTGGTAGCTGGACATCCACAATTTGCTCAAGCAAAGAAAGAAGAGAAAGCAAGATTAAAGAAGGAAAAGAGGCAAGCTGCTCTAGATGCAAAGAAATCTAAACAAAAGAAAGAGCAGATTGTCATCTTGGCCAAGCTACAGGCTGTGAACTCTTCTCAACAAATTCCCTCTCAACCATCTGAAGCTGCTGAATCAAAGAAGAAGATTGAAGAACAGAAGAAATCCCCAAGAAAGAAAGAATTGGCTAGAAGAACAAGAAGAAAACTGGATGTTGTTGACAAGGAATTGGAAGATCAATTTCCTAAGGAATCCACACCAGCTAAAACTCAAGCATCAAAGCCCTCTGTGGTATTTGAAGACATAAGGGTGGTGGACCCCTACAGGAACATACATGGAGAGCCTATTGTGCCAAAGGATGATCCAATAGAGTGGGATAAATTACCAATTCCTGACTTCAACTTGCCAATCCTTACCAAGCCAAAAAGGACAAAATCAAGGGCAGTCAAGAAAGTGAAGCTGTCACCTCTCAAATCCAAGTCAGTAGTTAAAGCTCAACCCAAGGTCAACAGGGGAGACTACTTGTACTTATATGACATCAAAGGATTCTCAGATCTAAACCTTTATCTGGATGAACTGGATGAAGTAAGGGCAATTGATGCATACAGAAACCTACCTGAAAGGTTGGTGTTCAAGTACAAAGGAGGAAGGGAGATTCAGTGGCCTCTTCACAGGATACTTCAAGAAAGCCAAGCTGTGTTGATCAAAGTCTATTCATCCTTCAAGAAAAACTTTGGGTTCAATGTAACTGCAAGAAGACTAGTATTGAAGAGGATTGAAGAGCTGAGGAGTGTTAGAGCTAAAGATGCACTCCCAAAGACTCTAATCATCCCATACACAGGGAGAAGAGTGCATCTAAGGCCCTACTGGCTGTTGGAATTCATGGATGACAAGGGTGTGAGAAGATTCTTCAGACTAGAAGACCAATTGAGTATCTCTAGCAATGAGACTCTCTTGGAGATGCAAGAAATGCTAGATCTCTCAGAATCTGATGAACTAGAATTCCACAGGCAGCTCCAGAATCAAATTAAAGAAAACAACAAAAAGCTTGGAAGAAGATCCATACCTTCAAGGAACTAGAAAAACCTGCTCAGGCTAGAGGAGCATCTTGAACTGACTGTGAGCCAAACCTTGTACATTTTGTTTAATTGAAGCACTTTCAGTTTTATCTACTTATCTTTAAAAATATATGTTTAGGATGTTTTGTTATCATCAAGTATCTCTTAATTTATGGCTACAATTCCAGTAGACATAAATTGGGGGAGATTGTTGTGAATATGTTGTGTACTTGATGATCACTTAAACAAAACATCTAAGTAGATTTTACTTAGTAAAATAATGTAGCACTCGACGGATAAGAATTTTAGTCCCGACGGATAACTCGTTATAGTCCCGACGGATGATTAACTTATTATCCATCGAGTTAGTAGCTTATGTAATAATAAGTTTGTAGCACAGTGATGTATGCACCTTTGTATAGAATCTGTAGTAGCATATAAGTCATGTTGACTTTAACTAGATATGCAGAATAGGTTGATTAATTGTACATAAGTAATGTCTTGTAATTCTGTATAAGTGAAATGAATTCAAGTGCCAAAATAGCTACCGACGGATGATTAACAAAGCCTTCGATGGATGATCAAATGACTATCAACGGATGTTTAACATAGCAGTCGACGGATGATCAATTAAGTCATCGACGGATGATCTGAAAGTCGACGGATGATCATATCAAGAATTCAAACATCAGTTGAACAGTGAAAGCTGACACACAGCCGTCGAGTTGTATACAAACACATTGTGGAAGCCCATTAACTGGGTAATAGAGGACGAAAAGCAGCAAAGATTAAGACTGTTAGATTTTATATTTGTTCAGTCTTTTTGACTTTGTAATCTTGGTATTATATAAACCAAGAGAGTAGCAAATAGAAAAAAACTGAGATAGCTGAGAAACACAAAACAGAGAAATCTTTGTAAGCATAATCTTTAGCATTTCCTGTATTCTCAGTAGTTCCATTTGTAAGCAGCTGTGAGTATTTCTGCACACAGAGTCCTCTCGATATATTATATATATCTCTGGTGGAATTGTTTAAATCCACCAGAAAGTTTTTAAAGACTCTTGTTTTTAATTACTTATGTTTTGATTCATTATATTTTTATTTCGCATTGTGCCAATCAAAACATTATATCTATATTCGAGTTGAACATTTTTATTTCAAGAAAAAGGTTCAAGAATTCCATTCAACCCCCCTTCTGTAATTCTTGCTATATTGTTAAGGGACTAACAATATCTATGAATTAAGATTATTTCTTAAAACCTTGTATGTAAGTTATAGGGATCAAACTCTTGAAAATGCTAGGATCATAATTGAAAACTTAGACCTAAAGAAAAGAAATGATCACCTAGAAGCTGAGTTGGTTTTCATGCTAGAAACTCAAAAAGAAAGAGATGATGTTATTTATGTTAAAGATAAGTTGTTAGAAAAACATGCTTATTTAGAAAAGGAATTAGCTAAGGAAAGAGAAATAATATAACTTAAGACAAATTAAGGAAAAAACAACTCAGGAAATTATAGAAAGTGGATGTTGGGGATCAGGATTAGGTTATGCAGACAAATCCAAAATTGAGAACTTAAAAGAAAAGGAAAATAAGGAGAGTAAACCAATTAATGCTAAAAAGCATTTCAAAAAGAACAAGTCTCGGCTAACACTTGCTAAGTTTAACTTAAATACAGATGGTCTCAAATTTGTAAATGAGATAGGATTAACATCAACATCAAAGTCAAACTTAAAAACTGATAATTTTGAACAGGTGAAAGCTAACTCAATAAATATTGGTTTAATGACTTGAAAACAGCTTAGGCACAAGTTGAAGGAAATAAAAATGAAGAACAAGGAAAAACAGCCTAGGAAAAATAGAAATGGAAAAGTAGGTGTTAATAAGGAGAACAGGTATAAACCCATTCCTAATTCACCTAGAAAGGCTTGTTTAAACTGTGGTAGTACTAATCATCTTGTTATTTCCTGTAGGAAGAATAAAGGGATAAATACTGTTCCTCTTAAATCAGAGTTTAGGAACAGAACAGTGAAAGGCATATGTCATAGCCTATTTGTTTATTCGAGGATTTAACTCAACTCAAATAAGGATGTAACAAGTAAATAGTGGTCCTATCGTCTGAGAGATCTCTCATAGTAACATATGTCAAAGGATTAAGTAACATTGTTCTTCTACAGACTTGATGACTTAATTCACTGGAAGAAGCTCAAGAAATTGATCAAGCCTCAGTGATATAAATCAAGATTGTGGATTTAATCAAGTGATAGAGATCTCGTCAGGGTTTCAATTAATTACAAGGATTTAGTCTGAAGAAAATCAAGAGTATCAAGGTCAAGGCATGAAGAAACGTCACGGAAGTTAGTCACTCATGAACCAGACAGTACATCGAGTGTCAGCATTGAAGTGGTGGAATTGATTCATAATTGACACTGACTTTCAGAAGATTTTCAAAAGAAGGGTTGTTGTTCTAGAGTAGTCATAATTCTCTATTAATTAATTAAGTCGTATAATTTAATTAAGAAAATAAATTAAATCTGTAAAGATTAATTTATTGATTAATTGAATTAATTGATTAATTAATTCTGAATTAATATTATGTATTTTTAGAATTGATTTTGAATTAACATTCTATATTAATTCAGCAAGACTATCTTTTGTATTAGCAAGACAATCGGTATGACAATCAATAGTCATACCGAAAGTCATGCCAGTTCATTTGATTGTCTTGCCAGTTCAGATGGATTGTCTTGCCGAAAGTCTTTCTAGTTCAAATGAATTGTCTTGCTGAAAGTCTTTCTGGATCAAGTGGATTGTTTTGTTTACTTAACAACAGCAGCTGATTTTTCAACAGAGAGCAAGCATTGAATATCAAATTCAGAAGAACACAGAACAAAAGAAACCTTTAGAGAACTTATTGCAAATTTACAGATCATTTATTTCTAGTATTTATTGTTAAATCTAATCCACTAGAAATCATTTTCTTGTTCTTGTGTAACTATCTAGCGGATCAAAATCCCTAGAACTTAATCTCAAATTGCAGTTAGCATATGATCCTTTTATTACAAAAATAGAAAAAGTTCATGTCGAATTTATTCTAGATTTGGAATAATTTATTTGAGATTAATCCCTTGTAAACGATACCGTTGTTGTAACACCTTTCAAGTTTAATAATAGTTTTATTTAACTTGAATTTTGTTTCACTTTTTTATTCTGTATTTTATTCGATTAAACGGTATTATTTGTATTCAACCCCCCTTCTACAAACATATTGAGACCTAACAATTGGTATCAGAGCCTTCTGATTAACGAACAAATCAAGATCCTAGACTTTTGTGATTCTTTCACTCCTTGAATTTTTATTTACTCAAAAAATTCATAATGACTACACAAAAAGTTGGAACCGTTAAAATTCCACTATTCGATAAAGAAAATTATGTTATGTGGAAGAAGAAGATGCTATTGTTTTTACAAGTTGCAAATTCCAAATATCTGGAAGTGTTAAAGAAGGGTCCTAAAATTCCGATGGTTATTGAACCAGAGGTAATAGAAAATGATGTGGTGATTACCAAAGCAAGAACTTATGTGAAAGATCCTGAGGATTTTTCTCCTGCTGAAAAAGAAGAAGCCTCCCTGGATGCTAGCCTTCAATTAATTTTAGTAGATTCCCTTGATCCCTTGATGAATAGACATGTAAAAAACTGTAAAGATTCCAAACACATCTGGGAAACTATTGAGGTTATTAATGAAGGCACGGAGGAAGTTAGGGAGAACAAGTTAGAAATCCTAAACTCTCAGTATGAATACTTTAAATCCAATCCAGGAGAAAGAATCACTGAAGTGTTTGAGAGGTACAATGCATTGATCAACAACCTGAACATTAATGGTAAATACTATTCCATCAGGGAGGTCAACAAAAAGTTCCTTTTAACACTGCCAACTCATCTCGAACATAGAATCACTGCCATAAGAGAAGCAAGAGATCTGAGTGAGATTTCTTTGGAAAGGCTCTATAGTGTG